>NW_021823717.1:0-10000 GCF_006345805.1 Octopus sinensis | reverse complement strand
GCCACACTGTGACTACCCCACCCATTCCCCAAAATTTCGAGCCTTGTCAATAGAGTAGAAAAGAATATTTTAACAAAATGGTGGTACCTTTTTTATTAATTATAATGTTACTTTGTAAAAATAGCTCACGACTAAAATTGTGAAGACTTGGCAATAACTTAGGCAATAACTCAAGCAAATTTTACAGCGAATTTTTTGTGTTCGATAGATTTTACTGTAACTAATTTTTGTATTATTCTGTTTGTTGTACTAATTATGTACTACCATTATATGTCATAACCTATTTTCAAATTTCTAATTATTGATTAATAATTAAAATATGACTTTTCTTAAAGTGTAAAAGATATTTTAATTGAATTATTTTTTTAATTTTTGATAGAAATAACAAGTAATAACGTGGGGGCACATAGCTTAGTGGTTAGAGCAGCGGACTCGCGGTCGAGGGATCGCGGGTTCGAATCTCAGACCGGGCGATGTTTATGAGCGAAACATTTAAGTGGCTCCGGCAGAAGGTAATGGCGAACTTCTGCTGACTCTTTCGCCACAACTTTCTTTCATTCTTTCCTCCTGCGACGGACTGGCGTCCCGTCCAGGTGGGGAACCTATACGCCAATGAAACCGGGAAACCGACGCTTATGAGCCAAGCATAATAAAACTTTCAGTTTTAATAAAAGCTAATATTTTCTAAATCTAAATATTTCATTTGAAATTTTATCCTTAGCTGCAATATTTTAAGTAAAAAATTTTCTTGTTCTGTACTTTACCAGATGTAATAAGTTGTCCTGAACTTTTCCAAGTTTAATAACTTGTCCTGTAATTTTACAGGTTTATAATCTTATCATTATTTCTCTTGTTCGCATTTTACCATGTAATAAACTTATTTTTATATATTTTCCTATTAAAGCACATCCTATATTGGCAACGCTATATAATGTGTGTTTGTTGTGTGTGTGATTACAGCGTGGAAGAATTTTGTTAGCAATTTACAAATACAGCTAAAATGTGTTAAATTCATTTTCAGTTATTTCTAAATAGTATTGGACATTCTGTTCCCAATCCTACCAAATGTTGCATCGGTCTCTAACAGGAGGACTATAGGATCAGTGAGCAGTTGCAGGGCAAGACAGAACTTTCTTCTAGATTTTATTAGATATGTTACTATTGAGTAATAAACAAAAGTAAATACCGCCGTAATCCGGCGTTCGAATAATACATCCACGTTAAATAGGATATAAAGATCGCCGTTCGGTACTAATGCTGCTTCCGTAGCAAAGACTTATAAAATACAAGAACTTTTAAGTAAATTTTTCAATGGCTGGCATAAAAATATATACATGGCATGTATATACATATATATTCATGAGTATATACTTATGTTTATGTGTGCGCGCGTGTATGTAATACTAAAAATACGAAACAGCTTAATAGAAAGACATTTTTTTCCAGGCAACTCTTCTATTATTATAATTAATTATATTTACATTTAAATTTGAAAAAAAATATACTATTGTAAATATTTTTAAAATAAAAAATGTGTACAAACTTAGGAATATTGTTTGCACCTAAAATAACGAAGCAGCGTATCTATTCGTGTCGATAAACTCTTTCGTTTGAGTTCAAATGATATTTTCCTCTTAAAAAGAGAAAAAAAAATTTAATTTCTTAAAATTATCTCTTTTTCATCCCCATATAGGTTTATACGATGTTTTCATTATAAGATTCATCTCACAGAGCATGTTCATTTAAATACAAGTTTGCTTTTACAATAGCCGAGATATTTTGGTTCAAAGTCAAATTTGGGGGTTACTTAGCAGATATTTCGTCACTTAAAACCACACTTCTTTTTAAGGAGATTTTAATCAAGAGTCTACTCAATGAATATATCCTTTAAAACCCAATTAATCCATACTTTTCGTTTAACATAACGGAGATATTTTAATCCAAACTTTTCTCTTTACTCTCCCGTTTTTCACCTCATGTATTTTGACCAAATTTCCATTATTTTATCTCAATATGTAGCGTAGAATTTGACCATCATTGATACAAAAAAAAAAGCCTATTCAATTTAGTTGAGAAGTGAATCAGAGATGAAGTCTAAAAGTGCTCGCGAGGAAGTTGACCTTATGAATAAGAATATATTCACCCACTGCTGTGGGTGAATGATATATCTATAATATAAATTGGACATGGGCGATCGTTTTATTCTTTCTTGTCTTGGGGTTCACAGCCAAACGGCTGGGTGGATTCACGTAGAAAATGGCACACATGTGGAGACGGGTGCATACATTGAAATGCAGTTAGTATTTTTTTCTTAGTCCCCATACTTACAGAGAAAATCGATTCAAACTTTTCTAATGGAATTCCCCTGTTCGTTCCGCCATTAAAACAGCCAGTTGCTCACACAGCCGGCATATACCATTTTGGTAGCAACAAGGGGAGTACAGGATGACAGTCAGCCAAAACTTTCGTTATGCTGTCTCTCTTCTTTCACCTCTTTGTAGGGTTTACCTTAAAAGACGTCAATTATCATGACACACACCTTCACTCACTCACTCACTCTATTTCTCATTATCACCCTCTTTCTCTCTCACATACACACGCGCAAGCACAGACGCACGCACCCACACACGTGAAGCCCCCCCCCACACACACGTCCATTTCAAATATCTTCTTCCAATTTCTGCTCAATGCAAATAAAATTCTTACCGATACAACTGCTTACAGAAATAGGGATTAATGTATAATTTCTTTCTGTGTTCATAACCAAATTAATATTTTAATGATTAGACAGAGGTCCGATAGAATAGCTCTCAGAAACAGTCTACGTACAAATTCGTTCTTCCCAACTCCTGAAGCTGTTTTCTGGCAAGGGTTGGGGAGAATCAGGGAATTTTCATATAGCTGGAGGTTCCAATCGAAACAGGGGACCCGAAATGATAAGGTTGAGAAACACCGTTATAGATTATGCCTAACCGAAAACGATCATAGCCACATCATCCAAACAGACCGAGTGAAACCGGGCTTAGCTGCTAGTATATATATATATATATTATATATATATATATATATATATATATATTATATATATATATATATGTGTGTGTGTGTGTGTGTGTAAAAAAATACAAACTGGGACAAGAACGCAAAAAATTTAGAAGACGGGACATTCGAAGCCTTCAATCTTCAGTCAAGAACCGGATCATCCTCGCAATTTCGGCTGATAGAGAGAGAGAGCGAGAGAGAGAGAGAGAGAGAGAGAGAGAGAGAGAGAGAGAGAGAGACAGTTAGACAGATGCAAAATCACACACACATATATACTTATGTTCATGCATACAGACGCGCACATTGTACTGTCCCAACTCTTCGTGTAAAAGTATAATAAATACGCAGTCAACAAACACGAGTGACAATTCCTTCAGTTTAATGCTAAATTGTTTTTATTTTAACTCGACATAAAAAGGAACATATTGACGTAAGGCGACGAGCTGGCAGAGTCATTATCAAACCGGATAAAATGCTTTGCGGCATTTCATCCGTCTTTACGTTCCGAGTTCAAATTCTGCTGAGGTCGACATCATCTTTCATCCTTTCGGGGTCGATAAAATAAGTACCAGATGAGCACTGGTGTTGATGTAATTGACTTAACCCCTTCCCTTAAAATTTCTGGCATTGGGCCAAAATTTGAAACCAATATACATCTTGAAGACTAATTCATTTATTGTTACACACCTGATTTGTACACACATGCATACACACACACACACACACACACCACATATATATATATATATATATATATATATATATATATAGATAGATAGATAGATAGATAGATAGATAGATAGATAGATATATACATATATATACACACACACAAACAAACGCACACGTATATTTCAAAAATATAATTACTTTGCGATGACTATATACAGCATTCTCCATACGGCGCTCTTCAGACGCGAGTGTTTCACCCGCCACTACTTGAGAACCGGTGTTTATTCATTTATGTCCACATTATTAAGACGTTGCGCAAGCGAGAACGATAGAATATGTGGTAGACTTAAAGTAAATAGTGAGATGAGTATGGTCAATTAACACTACAAGACGGTGCTTCAGCATGGCCGCAGTCCAATGATTGAAAGACGTGTCATGTCCCTGGAGGGGGTTAAGTCGATTACGTTGACCCCAGTATTTATCTGGTACTTATTTTATTGACTCTGACAGGATGTAAGGCAATATCGACCTCGGCGGAATTTGAACTCAGAACGCCAAGCAATAATTCTTTCTTATCTCGGCAGTAATTTTGAGGGAATGGGATTCAGTCGATTACATGGACCCCAGGATTTGATATGTTCTTGTTTTATTGACCCCGAAAAAAAAAAAAAGGAAGGGCAAGACGACCTCAGCACGTAAAGAAATCAGAAGAAATGATACTAAGAATTTTGTCCGACGCACTCTGTATTGTTTTCCTTTGTTTATGTCTACTTCAAGATGTGAAACAAACGCAAAGAAAATATTAACAAACTGGGGAAGCAACGTGAGTGGTATATCTCACTTCGAACCGTTCACCATCTGTTAAGGTGTAACTGGACATAAGTCACCAGCCTGTCTCAGATAACATCCCTACATGTTCTGGTGTCTACTATTCTTGACGATAAATTTGTGAAGTGAGAAGACTAGCATAATCTAAAGATATTCACGGCGCGGATATTTTCATTTTCTATACCTGGTGTTCGTTTTGACATGAAGCCTCTTTAACCTAGAAGAGTGATTCTCGTTTAAAGAGGGGAAAACTGTTAAATGAATCGGTGATAAATGAATGATAGAACGAATGGGGAGAATAGATTTCGATCTGAGACTCCAAACATTGTGGATGGTTGCTGGGGCGGCTTTGGCGCTCCAAGCAGAATCTATGATTGGTCCCCGACCGGTGTTATTACTGGTCAATTCGGGGTAAAACTAACACGGTTCACAATTAAGAGTATCGTGATATCCCAGATCAGTAATAGTTGGTCGTCTGTCGGTTACGACGACGAGTGTTCCATTTGATCGTTTTAATGGAACAGCCTTTTAGTAAAATTAACGCGCAAGTGGCTGAGCACTCCACAGACACATATACCCTTAATGTACTTCTCAGGGAGATTCAGCGTGATACAGAATGTGACAAGGCCAGCCCCTTTGAATTACAGGTACTACTCACTTTTGCCAGCTGAGTAGACTGGAGCAACGTGAGATAACGTGTCTTGCTCAAGAACACAACACGTCGCTAGGAATCGAACTCACGACCTTACGACCTTTAATCACTAACCCACGCGCCTTCACTGGATCTGTTATAAATGAATCAGTGATAAACGAAGACCGATGTTTTAATTTTCGTTGGAGAAGTGAGGAGTTTGCAGAATGATATGATTAGGGGATTTGAACTTGTGTCTATGAGGTTTGGTATAACATATTGTGCCACGACATAGCTATTGCGACATTGTTTTGTTTGTCGTTGAGTGTGGCAGAGACAGGCAACCATAGGTTGGCTCTTTAACCAATCAACCTGTGCACAGCTGTCTCAGAGGGCGGTGTTTCGTCTTATTTAGGTTGGTTGGAGGGAGAGAGAGAGAGAGGGGGGAGGGAGAAAGAGAGAGAACGCGCGAGAAAGGAGAGATTGAGGTGAGGGAGATTGGAAGAGCTTGGATAGATTAAAAGAGCAAAAGCAGGAGAAAACGGAAGAAAGCAAGAAACACAAGAAAGAAGAAGAAAAAAAAAAGGAAAAAGAAGCAAATGGAATGTAATGATGGCGGTGTGATGCGGATGATGACGGAGCTGGAAGGTGGCAGTGTTTTTGTGACGTTTAGAACAGAAAGTGAAAATATATATTAAAAAAATAAATAAATAAATAAATATATATATAATATAAAAGAAAAGGAAGAACGACGTTGTTGGCAGGCGAAGCTCTGGAACGGTAAGATGATGGCAAAACAGTGAGGAATGATGATCGGAATAACGTTGAGAGGATGGCAAAATGGATGAGAAAAGACCAACATTTCTTCACCTCTTCTTCCTTTACATTCTTAGTGTTTTTTTTTTCTCGCACGTTTCTTCTTCTTCTTCTCCTTCTTCTTCTTCTTCTTCTTCTTCTTCTTCTTCTTCTTCTTCTTCTTCTTCTTTCTTTTTCTCTTTTCTTCTTCTTTCTTCTTATTCTTCTTTATCTTTATTTTCTTCTTCTTCTCTTCTTTCTTCTTCTTTTCTTCTTTTTTTCTTTTTTCTTCTTCTTCTTCTTCTTATTATTATTATTCTTATTCTCCTCCTCCTTCTTCTCCACCCCCTCCTCCTCCTTCTTCTTCTTCTTCATATTTTTCTTTTTCTTCTTCTCCTCCTCTTTCTTCTTCTCCTTCTTCTTATTATTATTCTCCTCCTTCTTCTTCTTCTTCTTCTTCTCCTCCTCCTCCTCCTTCTTTTCTTCGTCTTCTTCTCCTCCTCCTCCTTCTTCTTCCACCACCACCACCATCACCTCTACTACTACTACTACTACTGCTGCTGCTGCTGTGCTGCTACTACTACTACTACTACTACTACTACTACTACTACTACTACTACTACTCTTTTTCTAACACTATTTCTTATTCTTCGCCATGTTTTTTTCCAGCCAAACTTCCTTTCTCTACCTTCCACTCTTGGTTTTTAATTTTTTTCTATGACATACACACACACACACAACACATACTTACACACACACACACACACACATACTTACACACACACAGACACACGTATACGCTATAATCTTTGTCTATGTTAGTTTTTTTTGTTTGTTTGATTTTTCTTGAAGTTTTCTTCTCTTATGCTCCGTTGACAATGTTCTTCTTATTGTTGCTGCCGTTGATGTTGTTAATGCTGTGTTGCAGTTGTTTTTATTAATATTGCTATTATTATTGTTGTCGTCGTCCTCCTCCTCCCCCTCTTCCTTCCTTTTCTTCTTTTTCTGATCGCCATATTTTTCCTTCATATTCCCGCTCTTTTCTGCCATTTTTTTTTCTTTTCTCCATCCTCGCTTCCTGCTTTTTCCTCTCCGATACTACTACTACTGCTACTACTACTACTACTACTACTACTACTACTACTACTACTACTTCTACTACAACTACTACAACTACCACCACCACCACCACCACTACTACTACTACTACTACTACTACTACTACTACTACCACCAACACCACCACCACCACTACTACTACTACTACTACTACTACTACAGCAGCAACAACAGCAATATTTCCATCGTTAATCTTTTCCTTATATTCCAGATCTAAGCTATGCATACGTACATACATACACACATACACATATATGCAATGTTTATATAAATATATGTATATATATATATGTGTGTGTGTGTGTGTGTGTGTATAAATGTGTGTGTGTGTGTGTATAAATGTGTGTATGTGTGTGTGGTACTAATGGCTTCCTTGGTTTTCAAATTGTTTCCAGAATCAGGGGTTTGTATGTATTACTAATCTAGCTGTGTCCTTTTCTTTCTATCATCAATCTACCCCCCCCCACATCCTTCCTAATCACGGTCATCAGGCCACCCCCACTTCACCGCTACAACACTAAACGACAATAGCGCCGCCACAAGCACCGCTACATCAACACCACTCCTGCAACAACAACAACAACAACACTACATTAACAACACACCACTGACTACCAGCACCAAAACTACAACACTACATCACCTGGACCACCACTTCCACCACCACCACCACCACCACCACCACTACTACTACTACTACTTCTACTACTACTACTACTACTACTTACTACTACTACTACTACTACTTCTTCTTCTTCTTCTTCTACTACTACTACTACTATCACTACACATCATTGCCACTACCACTGATACTACATCCATAACTATTATTAGCACTTCTGTAACCACTCTGTGTACCATAGCCACCACTATAATCACGACCACTTTCAACCACTACTACTACTACTACTACTACTACTACATCCAGCACCACCGCCACCACCGACACCACCATCCCTGATCCGGTTGTTTAAAATGGACGTTTCCAAACCTGAAACGACGACGACGTTATGCAAATGTTACAGCGTTTTGAGAGTGAGGTAATGAAGATGGTGAGAGGAGGGAGAGGTGTTGCTAGTGGTGGTGGTGGTGGTGGCGGTTTTGGTGGTGGCGGTTTTGGCGGTGGTGGTGGTGATGGTACAGGCAATAAGTGGTAGTGATGGTGTTGATGATGATGGTGATGCTGGTGTTGATGACGGTGGAGGCATAGGTAATGATTGTGGTGGAAGTAGCGGTGGCAGTCGCGGCGGTGGTGGTGGTGGTTTGAAAATTGCCTGACCAGCTGTTATAGGTATCGATCATAAACTAGAGCTGTTTGCAATGGACAGTAGCGATGGTGGCGGTGTTAGTGGTGGTGTGTTGATATAGTTGCGGTAGTGGTGATAGTAGCGGTGGTGGTGATGGTATGGTTGCGCTAGTGGAGCTGGTGACAATGTTAGAGGTGTGATGATATAGTAGCAACGGTGGTAGTGGTTGTGGTGGTGGTGGTGGCGGCAGTGGTGGTGGTGGTGGTGGTGGTGGTGGTGGTCGAGGTGATGGTGAAAAGTGATGGTAGTAGTATGGTGAAGGTGGTGATGGCGGCGGCGGTGGTGGAAGTGGTGACGGTACTCTGAATGTACTTCCACCAGTGGTGATTGAGTACTTGCAGGTTGTGTGGGCAAGCGTGTATATATAATATATATATATATAGATATATATTATATATATATATATAGAGAGAGAGAGAGAGAGAGAGAGAGAGAGAGAGAGAGGAGAGAGGCAGATAGAGAGAGAGAGAGAGAGAGAGAGTTGTGTGTGGTAGATTCTATGGGTGTGTATATAGAGATACAATGAAGGTGTATAGAAATGTGAGTGTTTATAGCAATGTATCAATAAGAGAAGAGGGCGTTTAGAAAAAATTTTGATTTGACGGTGTGTATAAAGATGGTTAGAACAGAAGAGTATATCTACACCAATACAAAAACAATATGGGTGTGTATAAAGGCTCTATCTCAGGGTTGTCTATAGAGTTGCGTTCGTATGTAGAGTTCTATGTTGGAAGTGTGTAGTATAAAAGGGGAGGATGTATAAAATGGAAGTGTGTATAAAAATGGCGGGTATTTACAAAAGTGCACGTGGATCTATTAAGAGAATTAGCGCGTTTTCATAATTATTTGATTATTTGTTATTTAAACCTAGGCTGATAATCCCATCTATGATCACAGACGCCAGTTGTAGCAATCTTGTGATTATGTTTACCAAGGACTTCATTCTTCATTGATTTTCTTTATTAAAATGGCCAGAATTCATTGGAACTATTTCTAGCAGGTTGTGTGGTTGTGGGTGTATGAGGTCTGTTGTGCATATTGCTGTGTGAATATATGCTTGTATGTATGTGTGTGTCTGTGTCAGTGGTCAGATATACGATTTGATGACACCTGTATATGTGCGCCGTTGTTCTTTTGTGTGTGTGTCTATATGTCTGTGTGTGTGCATGTAAGTATATATGTGTATGTCTGCATGTGTATGCTAGTATGTTTTTATATATTTGTGTGTGTATTTCGGGTGTTATCTATGCAGCTGTGTCGCTGTATATAATATTTGTATTATGATAGCAGGTAAGAAACGACATGTTTATATATGTATATATGTGTGTATATATAAACCAATGGTAGCCTTATTAACCCACAAATGTGTAAATGTCTATATCTACCTTTATGAGTACAGGGTATGTGAATGTAGGTTGTATTTGTTATGGTTTCTGTATCTTGGCGCCAACTTCTTCGTGGTATTAGAATCTTGTATTCTAGATACTAAATAAAACAATATGCTAATGATCGTTACTTTCTTAGTCCCTTAAATATCGGGATACCACTCAATTACTTCCCCATCAATCTTGTGTAAGTCAAGTCAAACCGGATGGGGTCCATGCTA
>NW_021823716.1:0-22162 GCF_006345805.1 Octopus sinensis | reverse complement strand
GTTTTTATGCTCTGTGACTGTGGTTTCCAAAATAGTATAGTTCGCCATTTTTACGCATAGGGCCGTTACAAGCCATAGGCTATTGGCTATTTTGGGGACATTGTTTAGAGTGATCTTAGTCACTTTCTGTCCCCGATAGCTTGGTGTAATTGGAGTTCATCTGAGTGAAGAGTTAGCGTTGAGAATGTCTAGCTAACTCTTCGGTGTAGAAAACAACTTGTATGTGGGCAAATTTGTTCCACCAGGTACTATTCTTTGTGATCCCAGATGGGGTTTCAAGCACTTCTCATTTTCTTGTGTTGGCCTTCTCTGGTGTTTGTTTTTTTGTAACTATTTTATAAATGATTGTTCGTCTTTTTTCATTTTCCAAAATATCTTCTGGTATGTTAATTTTACTATACCTTCTGATTCTGTTATTTTGATGTTCGTGTCCTGTATTTGTTGGGCCGTAAAGTATATTGTTGTTTTTTTTTTCTTTAATCGCCTCAGCGAAATTTGTTGTTGTTTTGTTATTGTTGTTGCTTGTGTGATGTGTGTTGTTGGCTGCATTTTGTAAAATTGGTTGTGTTTTGGTTCGATCGTGCTAGTAGGAAGGGGTGGAAAATTGCCTGCGGTACTTTAGTCCTGCACTAGGGCAAAATTCTCCATTTTCTTTTGCTTTCGTCGTTATTTTTCACTTGTTGGTGATGGAGTGAGCAGTGGTTGAAGGGAATTGTTTGTTGTCGGGTTGTTGTTTGTTGTTTATTGTCGTCTTTGGTGACGGTGGTGTTGGTAGTATTGTACATTGACGGCACGGTCTTTGGTGGCGGTGATGGTGATGTGTTATTGGTGGCGATATCTTTAGTAGGGATAGCAGTTTTAGTAGCAGATTCTGCCATGGTGTTGGTGGTGGTGGTGGACTCACTGATGGTGTTGACGGTGCTTGGCCTTGCGACCTTTGTTTTGTATTTGTTGCTGTTGGTGGTGGTGGGTTGTCAGGTTCGGCGTATGCTAACAGAGCATCCTGTTTTTCTGTTTCTGCGTCACGCTTCACTTGCAACTCAGCCTCGTGGTGGCCAGTGGCCATTTTGGAATAAAATGGCTAAATGAAACCACGAAGGCTATGAGAATTTTTCTTTAAATTTTGCCCACAAGGGGCAAAATTTTGTGTCGATATTTATCAAAGGTTTACAGTGGATGTTGTTGCACAACTTTTAAGCACAAAATTTTGTCATATACACTTTTAAATAGTCAAATAAATGATTACCCTTCGGAGCTGAAACGACATCACATCCGTCAGAGAGATAGATAGATAGATAGATAGGATAGATAGATAGATAGATAGATAGATAGATAGATAGATGGTAGATAGATAGATAATAGAATAGATAGATAGATAGATGATATGTAGATAGATAGATAGATAGATAGATAGGTAGGTAGATAGATAGATAGATAGATAGATAGATAGATAGGTAGATGATGATAGATAGATAGATAGATAGATAGATAGATAGGATAGTGTAGATAGATGGATGGATAGATGTAGATAGATGATAGATAGATAGGTAGATAGATATAGATAGATAGATAGATAGATATATAGATAGATAGATAGATAGATAGATAGTAGGTAGATGACAATAGATAGATAGATAGATATGTTTTTTCGTTTATAGCCACCAGGGCTGCACACAGATAGAACAATTAAAGGAGAGCTTTTCTTTGGAAGTTTTAAAAAAAAAAAAAAAAGGTGAAGGGGATTTCGATCAAAAGGATCGTAAAAGGAGAGAAAGAGGACCAAAAAAGGGGGTTAAAAAAAAAAAAAAAAAAAAAAAAAAAGGGGAGAGGAAAAAAAATTGATCAATAGGGATCGTTATCACACAGAAATGTCAATATGAAGTGTAAAAGGGGAGGACAGGTGAGGTTTACCCGTGGAAAGAAAAGCCTACGGAAAAGACCACGGTAACCTCGGTCAATGAGTCACATTTATATTTCTTTTTTTTTTTTTTTTTTTTTTGCAAATAAGCAACTCTCTGTTTTCGATTTCTATTCATAGGATTATGCTCAAGGTGGCTTCGTCATTCATACGTGCCATTCTTGCTACATTCACCCATCTTTTTTTAAAACATTCGCTAGACAAAACTTGCCTCTCTACTCTCACTTTCCTTTCAAGTGGTACTTGAAGAAGTTGATGAGAGATTGACCAGAGAGGAAAGTGTTTGTCTCCAATCCTTTCAGACGCGTCCACCAGATACATTCTTTCGCCATAGCCACAGGATGATGAAAATAGCTCTTCCTTCCCGTTTGAAGGAAGGAGGCTGACAATATTGACGATAGACTCAGCTGATAAACCGACTCGTCCCACACGTGACAGCAGTTGTTCGACATAAGCCCACAGGTCGGAAATTGTTGGACACTGAACGAGTGCGTGCAGAACGTTTTCGTCGCTCTGACCGCATCTCGGGCAGGTCGGCCCCGTGTTTCTCGAGCCGTGTCTGTAGAGCTTATCCCGAACGGGTAGCGCTTCTCGGTAGCACTGCCAGGCCAGGGATCTCTGGAAGTTGTCCATGGGCCCTGCCTGAAAGTCGTCCCGAACAGGCGGTTCAGGTACTCCTCGTCGACGTCCAGTTCGGTTCCCCCGAGCTCGTCGTCGTACCTCCCCTCCACTAAACCCCTATAGAATGCTTTGGTTGTGTTGAAGTCACTTAGGTCGACCCAGGACGGCAGAGTTGCTTGAGAGCAACGCGACACTCGCGGTGCCATTCGCCCTTCCTCGGCCTCTTTTTGATCCACGACTGCAGTTCGGTCATGGAGACGAGCTGCGGGAAAGCGTGCCTCACAAACGGCGACCACACCTGTTCACCGTCCGTCTACATAGAGCCAGAGATGTCGCAGTCTCAGCGCGTGTCTGCGCATCATCAACCACGGCATGCCCAGGCCCCTTTTAACGGGTGTTTGACAGCAAATGGATCGCCTGACCATCGGGGACGCATCCTTCCACAAGAAGCGAAAGAGGAATGCGTTGTATTTTGGTGATGGTAGGGTCGGGACAAGGTACGACGGTCAGGCGGTTTAGATGACGGACGCGATGTACGTGTTCGCCACCTCCGCTCGACCTTTTTGACAGTTTCCTCTCGGCCCATTGCCGGGCGAGAGTGACCACCCTACTCGTTATCTCGTTCCGTTCTCTCCCCCGTGGAGGTCCGGACCCACCCAGACCCCGAGCAACTCAACCGGGCCGTCGGTCCATCGTCCCACGACGGAGGCGCTGGTGGACGGCATGGGCTTGCTTCTCCAGGTGCCTAGTCGCAAGCCCACTGACCTTTTCCCGGTTGATTTCGCTCCTGTCACGCTTCGTAGTTTTCAGTGTCTCGCCGACCAGCTCGATGTGCTCGTGGCTTACACTATGACGGTGACGTGTCGTCCGCGTATGCAGACACGCTCGTCGCATCCTCCCATTCTCGCGGGATGCCCCTTAGAGTCGCCAGCTTCCGCATAGTGGCTCAGAGTCAATACGTATAGAAGCGCCGAGAGGGGGCATCCTGACGGACCGACGTGCAATGTCGAAAGGTCTCGATAGATGTCCATTTACGCGAATTACCGAACGGAGCCTCTGTACAAGGCAGCTATCCAGCCGCGGAAGACGGGACCGAACCCAGCCGCTCTCAGATGCCTCCAAGGATAGATGGTCACCCTATCAAGGCTTTTAGATTGATCCAAGTTGATCAGGGCCCCACCCATGCAGGTTCGTTAACTACCCTGTCTATGATGTGGGCAAAGCCCACAGATAGATAGATAGATATATAGATAGATAGATAGATAGATAGATAGATAGATAGATAGATAGATAGATAGATAGATAACTTTCTTTTATTAGCCACACAGGGCTGAATACAGAGGGGACACATACAAATGCAGAGCTTTTCTTTTCGAGGGTGGAAAAAAAATAAAAAAATGTAAGATGGCGATCAAAAGGGATCGAGAGGAGGAAAAAAAAGGAAAAAAGAAAATCGTGTATCACAGAATAATGGTTGTAAACATTGATATAACAAGATTGGGTTCATCCGTGGGAAGAAAAAGCCTACAGAAAAGACCACGGGAACCCAGTCAGGGAGGAATAAACCATGATGTCAAAATGCTCTCTTTCTTTCTTTTTTACGATCTACAGGATCATGCTCAAAATGGTTTCGTTACTAGCACGCACCATCTTTGCAACATTCACCCATCTTTTTTTGAATCTTTCGCGAGACAAAACTTCCTCTCCATTCTCACCTTCCTTTTCAAGTGGTACTTGAAAAAGTTGATGAGCGATTGGCCAGAGAGGTAAGTTTTGTTCTCTAATCCTTTCGCTCGAGTCCACCACACACATTCTTTCACCATGGCCACCAGTACGATGAAAACTGCCTTGCCTTCCCGGTTGAGGGAAGGGGGCGGAGCAATTCTCACGATAGACTCGGCCGATAGGCGGATTCGTCCCACACGTGACAGCAGCCGTTCGGCATAAGCCCACAGGTCGGAAATGGTTGGACATTGCACGAGTGCGTGCAGAACGGTTTCGTCGCTCTGACCGCATCTCGGGCAAGTCGGTCCAGTGTGTCTGGAACCGTGTCTGTAGAGCTTATCCGAACAGGTAATGCTTCTCGATAGCACTGCCAGGCCAGGGATCTTTGGTGATTGTTCATAGGTCCCGGCCCGAAAGTTGTCCTGAACAGGCGGGTCAGGTGTTCCTCGTCGACGCCCAGACTCTGCCCGAGTTCGTCGTCGCACCTCCCCTCCACTAATCCTCTATAGAATGCCTTTGTTGTGATGGAGTCGCACAAGTTCGATCCCGGACGGCAGAGTTGCTTGAGAGCAACGCGACACTCGCGGTGCCATTCGCCTAGCCTCGGTCTCTGCTTGATCCATGACTGTAGTTCGTCCAAGGAGACGAGCTGCGGGAAAGCGCGCCGCACAAAAGGCGACCACCCCTGTTCACCGTTGTCTATGAAGCGCCGGAGATGTCGCAGTCTCAGCGCATGTCTGCGCATCATCAACCACGGCATGCCCAGCCCTCCATTTAGCGGGTGTTGGCAGCAAATGGATCGCCTAACCATCGGAACGTTTCCTTCCACAAGAAGCGGAAGAGTATGCGTTCCAGTTTGGTGATGGTAGGGTCGGGACAAGGCACGACGGTCAGACGATACTCGATGACGGATGCGATGTACGCGTTCCGCCACCTCCGCCCGACCTTTTAGGGATAGCTTTCTCTCAGTCCATTTCTGGGTGAGAGTAGCCACCCTAGTCGTTATCTCGCCCCAGTTCTTCTCTTTGGGGTCCGACCGAACCAGACCCCGAGCAATTTAACCGGTCCGTCCGTCCAGCGTCCCACGATGGAGACGCTGTTGGACGGCATGGGCTTGCTTCTCCAGGTGCCGAGCCGCAAGCCCACTGACTTTTCCCGGTTAATTTTTGCTCCCGTTACCGCTTCGTATTCTTTCAGTGTCTCGCCGACCAGCTCGATGTGCTCGTAGCTCGACACTATGACGGTGACGTCATCCGCGTATGCAGACACGCTCCTCCCGCATCCCAGCTCTCGTGGGATGCCCCTCAGCGTCGCCAGTTTCCGCAGTAGTGGCTCAAGAGTCAGTACATACACAGCACGATGAGAGGGGGCATCCCTGACGAACCGAACGCATGATGTTAAAAGGTCTGGATAGATGACCATTTACGCGAACTACTGAGCGGATGCCGCTGTATAAGGCAGCGATCCAACCGCGGAAAACTGGACCGAAACCAGCCGCTTTGAGACAGCCTCCAAGTAGTGATGGTCTACCCTATCGAAGGCTTTTGATTGATCCAATTGATCAGCGCCCCACCCATGCCAGGATTTTTAACTACCCTGTCTATGATGTAGCGCATCAGATGGAGGTTGTCATGAATACTTCTACCCCCGGCACGGCGCATGTTTGCGCCTTGTCGATTAGTTTCTTGATGACAAGCGCCAACCTCTCGGCTAACACCTTGGCCAAAATTTTCAAATCTGCGTTGAGCAGAGTGATGGGCCTGAAATTATCTATGACGTCCCCTTGTTTGGGTCTTTCTTGATCAGTGCCACTGCTCCTCGCTTTACAAAAGCAGGAATACTCCCGTTCTGCTGCCAGTTGCAGTAGACAGCTGCCAAGACGCCTCCAAACAAGTCTGGCATATGAAAATAAAATTCGTAGGGCAGACCATCCAAGCTGGTGACTTGTCTCGCGCAGCCCTACCATCGCATCCTGTACATCCGCAGCTGTGATAGGCTTTTCACAAGACTCCACCTCCCTTGCTGAGAGTCGTGGCAAGGCATGCAGGTAGGCACTAAAGTCCACTCTGCTTTCTGACTCACCACTTGTCCCAAACAGTTGGGTGAAGTGTTGTTGAAAAAACCCACACATCCTTTTAGGCTCGAGCAATTCGCGCCCCTGTTCATCTATAAGAGACTTGATGGTGGCTCTGTTGCCTCGTTGCGTCTCCACCACTCGGGCCTCTTGGGCGGCTCCAACTCCTTCGTTCCTCAGAGCACGCACCTCCTAGCTCTGACAACGCATCCCTCGTGTTTGGCGTTGAGGTGTTGGTCGAGGGCCAATCTCGCCGCCAGTACGTTGGACGCGATGCCAGTTCTAAGTGCCTCTTCTAAAACCTTAACTAATTCTCCCTCTATTCTATTTCGGTCTAATGCTAGGCTCTACTGTATCTGACTGATTCTGCTTTAATCGCTTTTTTTAGGGCATACCACCATCTGTTGTTGATGATGGTACCCGTCAAAGCTCTCTTAACTAATGTGCTGATCCGGTCCCTGTAAACCTGTCGTGCTGTAAGACGCGTTCAGTTTCCAGTAACCAGGACCCTGCCTATGTGTCTTATCTAAGTCAAGTGTACAAGTCACAAACTTGTGATCTGTGTAACTGACTATATGAAATTGTGGACAACCTACACTTTTTTATCTATTGTCCTACAGAATACTCTATCTAAGTATGATCTGGACGACCCGATGCGGTTACTCCATGTCCACATTGGCACATTCGGGTGGTCCAGTCGGTACCTGTCAGACAGTTGGAAACGTCTGAGCAGGTCTTTGAGGCATTTGCATCCCCTTCTATTGCTATCTCTGCCCACGTAGTCTAGATGCGTGTCCAGGGTGGCATTCCAATCCCCCACTAAAAGTAAAGGACGAGACGTTCCCATGAAAGACTCTAGACGTCGAAAGAAATCTGGTCGGCCTGTTAAGGACGGAGCATAAACTGCTATCAGTCGAAAAGCACACTCATTGCTGCCATCGACATCCAAAACGACCAGCCTACCCTCCGGTCTAGGAAATTTGCTCTTACTTTGAGATCCAGACTCTTCCGGATAAGCACCGCGGTGCCACCTCCGCCCATTCTCGGTAGACACGGAGAAAAATATGTTGAAATGTGTACCGAAAATGTGCTGGAGTGCCCGCAAGCTGTGGAGTCTGGTCTCACTGATGGCTATGATATTCAGATTTAGTGACTTGATGTCATTTAACAGGTAGCCTTGTTTCCAAGGCGACCCCAAGCCACGTACATTTATACTACCTATTCTGAGCATGTTCGATAAAAGTGCAAAAAAGGAAAGGAGAGAGAAAAGGTTACTTGTTTTTCGAAAGTTCTTTGTCTTTCACCTCACGCTTCTTCTATGAGGCTTTTATACAGTTTTTTTTCGATGTGTACTTTTGAAATCTCCCTACTGCATCAGGGTAAAGAGATTTCAGGGTGCTGTATGTGTTCTGTGTCACGTGTATTATTTTAATGTGTTGTGGTGGTGTTGTATGTGGGTGGTTACTTGTTTTTATGTCGTTTTCAGTAATGTTAGTGTTTGACCTAATGTGTAGATAGATAGATAGATAGATAGATAGATAGAAATTTACATACACGCATATATACGTATTTATTCATTTGCCCCCATATTCATTTATGAAAGTCTCTCACTACCTACAGAACTATACATGTATATAGAAATCTACAAGTGTATATATATGTGTGTGTGTGTGTGTGTGTGTGTTTGTGTGTGTACGTGTGTACACATATATATGTGTGTATATATATATATGCATAAATATATATATATAAACATATATATATATATACATGTGTACATGTGTATATATATACCTAGTATATGTTATATATATGTGTGTGTGTACATATGTATATATCTGTATATATTGTATATATATGTATATATATATATATACATATCTATTTATATATATATATATAATATATATATTATATATATAATATATATAATATATTCATATATATGCAAGAATCACACAGCTGTGTATATGGTGTGTGCGTGTGTGTCAATACGTATGTATATATATATATATATATGTATTTTGAATGATGCGTGAATGGATAGATGGGTGGATGTGCGAGTGTATATCTTGTGGTATGTACTAGAACTAACTGCGCTTTGCATTCAAATCAATCTCATGCAAGTTTGCCTTCCACTATTCCGCCATCAGTAAATAAACTAACCCTGAATATATATTCCCCATCTCTCTCTCTCTCTCTTTCTCTCTCTCTCTCTTTCAGTCTATTTATCTATCTATCTATATATCTATCTATCTATTTATCTGTCTTCTATCTATCTATCTATCATCTTCTATCTATCTATCATCTCTATCTAGACAGGGTAGTTACGAACCTGGCATGGGGGGGGCGCTGATCAATTTGGATCATCGAAAGCTTTCGATAGGGTGGACCATCGATACTTGGAGGCGGTCCTCGGAGCGGCTGGCTTCGGTCCCGTCTTCCGCGGCTGGATAGCCGCTTGTACAGAGGCATCCGTTCGGTAATTCGCGTGAATGACATCTATCGAGACCCTTCGACATCGCACGTTCGGTCCGTCAGGGATGCCCCCTCTCGTCGCTTCTATACGTATTGACTCTCGAGCCATTATTGCGAAGCTGGCAACCTTGAGAGGCATCCCGCGAGAACTGGGATGCGGGACGAGCGTGTCTGCATACGCGACGACGTCACCGTCATAGTGTCTAGCCACGAGCACATCGAGCAGGTCGGCGAGACACTGAAAAAATACGAAGCGGTGACAGGAGCGAAAATCAACCGGGAAAAGTCAGTGGGCTTGCGACTAGCACTGGAGAAGCAAGCCCATGCCGTCCACCAGCGCCTCCGCCGTGGGACGCTGGACCGACGGCCCGGTTGAGTTGCTCGGGGTCTAGTTTGGTCCGGACCTCCAAGTGGAGAAGAACTGGAACGAGATAACGAGTAGGGTGGTCACTCTCGCCCGGCAATGGGCCGAGAGGAAACTGTCCCTAAAAGGTCGGGCGGAGGTGGCGACACGTACATCGCGTCCGTAATCTACTACCGCCTGACCGTGCGTACCTTGTCCCGACCCTACCATCACCAAACTACAACGCATTCTCTTTCGCTTCTTGTGGAAAGGATGCGTCCCGATGGTCAGGCGATCCATTTGCTGTCAACACCCGTTAAAAGGAGGGCTGGGCATGCCGTGGTTGATGATGCGCAGACACGCGCTGAGACTGCGACATCTCTGGCTCTATGTAGACGACGGTGAACAGGTGTGGTCGCCGTTTGTGAGGCACGCTTTCCCGCAGCTCGTCTCCATGACCGAACTGCAGTCGTGGATCAAAAAGAGGCCGAAGAAGGGCGAATGCACCGCGAGTGTCGCGTTGCTCAAGCAACTCTGCCGTCCTGGGTCGACCTTGAGTGACTTCAACACAACCAAAGCATTCTATAGGGTTTAGTGGAGGGGATGTACGACGACGAGCTCGGGGCGAACCTGGACGTCGACGAGGAGTACCTGACCCGCCTGTTCAGGACGACTTTCGGCCAGGGCCCATGGACAACTTCCAGAGATCCCTGGCCTGGCAGTGCTACCAGAAGCGCTACCCTTTCGGGATAAGCTCTACAGACACGGCTCGAGAAACACGGGGCCGACCTGCCCGAGATGCGGTCAGAGCGACGAAACCGTTCTGCATGCACTCGTGCAGTGTCCAACAATTTCCGACCTGTGGGCTTGGTGTCGAACAACTGCTGTCACGTGTGGGACGAGTCGGTTTATCAGCTGAGTCTATCGTTATATGTGTCACGCCTCCCTCCTTCAAACGGGAAGAAGAGCTATTTTCATCATCCTTGTGGCTATGGCGAAAGAATGTATCTGGTGGACGCGTCTGAAAGGATTGGAGACAAACACTTTCCTCTCTGGTCAATCTCTCATCAACTTCTTCAAGTACCACTTGAAAAGGAAAGTGAGAGTAGAGAGGCAAGTTTTGTCTAGCGAATGTTTTAAAAAAAGATGGGTGAATGTAGCCACCTTGAGCATGATCCTATGAACCCAGAAATTGAAAACAGAGAGTTGCTTATTTGCAAAAAAAAAAAAAAGAAATATAACATGTGACTCCATTGACCGAGGTTACCGTGGTCTTTTCCGTAGGCTTTTCTTTCCACGGGTAAACCTCACCTGTCCTCCCCTTTACACTTCATATTGACATTTCTGTGATAACGATCCCTATTGACAAAATGTTTTTTTTTTTTCCTCTCCCCCTTTTTTAACCCCTTTTTTTGTTCTCTTTCTCTCCTTTTACGATCCTTTTGATCGAAACTCCCCCTTCCTTTTTTTTTTTTTAAACCTTCAAAAGAAAAGCTCTACCTGTAATTTGTTCTATCTGTGCAGCCCTGTGTGGCTATAAAGAAACATATCTATCTATCTATCTATCTATCTCTCTATCTATCTATCTATCTATCTATCTATCTATCTATCTATCTATTATATCTATCTATCTCTCTCTCTATCTATCTCTCTATCTATCTATCTATCTATTTATCTATCTATCTATCTATCTATCTTACTCTTCCGCCATCTCGCTCTAAGAAGTTACACAATATCCGTTTTCATAAGAAATGGAGATGAAGTCTGGCACTGGAATCGCAAATGAAAGAACTGACAAATGCAACCCCAAGGAAGTGATCTGCGAATATGTGTGATGGGTTCAGATTTTTTCGTGCATACCGCACACACGTCCACACACATTTATGAAAATGTACATTATTTACATATCAAACACCTCTAATCAATTATAGTTTGATCTTGTATCTCGTTGACCTCAAATTCAACGCACATCTAGAAATCCTGTAATGTTTCCCTTATGAGTAGAGCGAATAGGATAGGCTTCTGAACGCTTCCCATCTAACAAATTTCACTCAAAAGCATTGCTCAAATTTAGGGCATACTAGAAATTCTTTACCCAGTAACACAACGGTACCAAACTGCGTTGTATAACAAATGGAGGTAAAGAGATGGACCTTCATAACGGGCCTTCAGCACTGGACCTTCAAATTTCTGCAAAAAGCGAACAATTTCAGGGAAGAGGTAAGATTATTACCCCCCCCCCCCCGTGTCTAACTAGTACTTATTTTACCGATCCCGAAAGAATGAAGCGGGAAGCCGACCTTGACGGCATCTGAAGTCGGCAAACCTGCTCCAAAGCGTTTTCCTCTACGAGGTACTGATTCCTCCAATCTTGTCGCCTTAACCCTTTCGTTACCAACCCGGTTGAAATCGGCTCTGGCACTGAGTACAAATGTCATCTTTTCATAAGTTTTGAATAAAAAATCTTCCACCAAACCTTAGTCACAATTTATGTTCCTAACACTAGCTGAATGATAACTAAGTTATTTTACTAAATTCTTTGTTATATTTAAAATTAATTGAAAGAAACACAAGCATCTCAATAGAAATGTGGTAACAAAAGGGTTAAAATATATAATAGAGAAACAATTCTTAATCCTTTTGAAACCACCACTGGCTTTGTAATACAAATGTCTTGTCTTCAAAAGTTCTGAATTAAAATCTTCCACCAAACCTTAGTCACAATTTATGTTCCTAACACTAGCTGAATGATAACTGAGTTATTTTACTAAATTCTTTGTTATATTTAAAGTAATTGAAAGAAACACAGAGCATCTCAAAATTAATACAGTAACGAAAGGGTTAATAGCAGTTAATAATATACTCGCACTTAACAGGCGACAGACGTATGGAAAGAGAGAAGGAATAAGAAAAGAAATCTCACCGTACGTTTCCCAATTCAAATTTGGTTTCTTCTTGTCTGTAGAAATATATTATATTTCAAGTTGAAGGATTAACTGTGTTGAGGTATCTATACTAATTATTAGAGTGGTTACAGATATAAAATTTATTTAGATTAACGGAATGGATGTTCCTACAAAATGGATTCCATATTAAATGATGCACGTATGTCAGTCAATTACGAAAGAGTGCATACATCCTTTCACGTTATGACTAGCAGTAATTATATATGTGTGCGTGTATGTACGGACAGAAATGTATATACACATCAATAATTGTGTATGTATAGTATATAGATATAATATATATATATATATATATATATATCTATAATATATATATATATATATTATATTATATATATATATATATATATATATATATATAAGAAAATTCTAATGCCAGATACGCCGAAACAAAAGAATTGTCGGGAACCATTAAATTATGCATAAATTTAATGGTTATCGACAATTTTTTGTTTTGGCGTATCTGGCACTAGAATTTTTCTTCTGCCCTTATCTTGTAAATTATGTATAATTTTTACCTTTAAAGGCATTTTTTGATATGCTGGCCATTGATAAAATTTTTTTCCCGAAAAAAATTTTATCCTGTATCAATTATATATATATATATATATATATAT
Organism: Octopus sinensis; assembly: GCF_006345805.1. NCBI lineage: Eukaryota > Metazoa > Mollusca > Cephalopoda > Octopoda > Octopodidae > Octopus > Octopus sinensis. The sequence continues at coordinate 9,420 of NW_021823716.1, read as the reverse complement.
ATATATACTAAGTAATTAAGGGATTAGCAACGATTTGCCTCACCACACACCGAATTTAGAAATAGCAGTCAAAGAGTTATAGCTATTCTTTCTACTATATATATAGCTATTCTTTCTACTATATATATAGCTATTCTTTCTACTATATATATATATATATATATATATATATATACACGTTCTTTTCTTTTATTTGTTTCGGTTATTTCACTGCGGTCATGCTGGAGCACCGTTTTAGTCGAGCAAATCGACCCCAGGACTTATTCTCTTGTAAGCCTAGTACTTATTCTATCAGTCTCCTTTGCCGAACCGTTAAGTTATGGAGATGTAAACACACTAGCATCGGTTGTCGAGCTATATGCGGGTGACGAATACACACACACAAACATACAAACGCGCACACACACACACACACACACACACACACATATGTATATATATATACATACGACGGGCTTCTTTCAGTTTCCGTCTACCAAATCCACTCACAAGGATCTGGTCAGCCCGAAGCTAGAGAGGAAGACACTTGCCCAAGGTGCCACGCAATGGGACTGAACCTGGAACCATTTTGTTGGTAAGCAAGCTATGTACCTCACAGCCACTCCTGCGCCCATATATATGTACATATATATACATATATATGTATATATATACATATATATATATATATATACATATATATATATATATATATAAAAAATATATGTATATATATATATTATATAAAAGGGCTTAGTAAAATAAATTACTTTGCCGCATACTGAACTCATTAGAAATAGCAGCCAAAAAAAAAATTTTCTAAAACTATTTCTAATACTTAAAGAAAACCTCTCTCATATAGTGTTTGCTCAATTCAACTCACGAAAGTATGGGGGTAGAGACATTAAAAATCAAATGCAAAGGTTATTTGAGAACGTACGTTTCAAGATTAGTCAAACTCGACATTTCTATCATCAGCTCAGAACTCCCTGGTTTGGATTTGAAAACACTGAAAGTGGGAGCATACCCTTTCGGCTTCTTCTCGCTTCTGAAGATCTGCTCGACACTAACAGTGCCAACAAACTCAAAAATGCAAGCGAAGAATTTCTGCTCTTCCCTTTCCACCAGCGTGGGTTAAAATCAGTAAACACTATGCATTTTTCGGTAAAATCCGAGGCATTATATAGAGAGAGATGAATTATAATTTCAACAATTGAGGGTAAAATTAATTAATTAATCAATTTCACCAAGTATTCAGTATGCAAAGGGACCATTTAAGGCGAATTCAAATTATTACATTATATAAAAGGGCTTAGTAAAAAAATTACTTTGCGCATACTGAACTCATTAGAAATAGCAGCAAAAAAAAAAAAACTTTTCTAAAACTATTTCTAATACTTAAAGAAAACCTCTCTCATATAGTGTTTGCTCAATTCAACTCACGAAAGTATGGGGGTAGAGACATTAAAAATCAAAAATGCAAAGGTTATTTGAGAACGTACGTTTCAAGATTAGTCAACTCGACATTTCTAATCATCAGCTCAGACTCCCTTGTTTGGATTTGAAAACACTGAAAGTGGGAGCATACCCTTTCGGCTTCTTCTCGCTTCTGAAGATCTGCTCGACACTAACAGTGCCAACAAACTCGAAAATGCAAGCGAAGAATTCTGCTCTCCCCTTTCCACCAGCGTGGGTTAAAATCAGTAAACACTATGCTTTTTTCGGTAAAATCCGAGGCATTATATAGAGAGAGATGAATTATAATTTCAACAATTGAGGGTAAAATTAATTAATCAATTTCACCAAGTATTCAGTATGCAAAGGGACCATTTAAGGCGAATTCAAATTATTACATTATATAAAAGGGCTTAGTAAAATAAATTACTTTGCCGCATACTGAACTCATTAGAAATAGCAGCCAAAAAAAAACTTTTCTAAAACTATTTCTAATACTTAAAAAAAACCTCTCTCATATAGTGTTTGCTCAATTCAACTCACGAAAGTATGGGGGTAGAGACATTAAAAAATCAAATGCAAAGGTTATTTGAGAACGTACGTTTCAAGATTAGTCAAACTCGACATTTCTATCATCAGCACAGAACTCCCTGGTTTGATTTGAAAACACTGAAAGTGGGAGCATACCCTTTCGCGGCTTCTTCTCGCTTCTGAAGATCTGCTCGACACTAACAGTGCCAACAAACTCAAAAATGCAAGCGAAGAATTTCTGCTCTCTCCCCTTTCCACCAGCGTGGGTTAAAATCAGTAAACACTATGCTTTTTCGGTAAAATCCGAGGCATTATATAGAGAGGAGATGAATTAAATTTCAACAATTGAGGGTAAAATTAATTAATTAATCAATTTCACCAAGTATTCAGTATGCAAAGGGACCATTTAAGGCGAATTCAAATTATTACATTATATAAAAGGGCTTAGTAAAATAAATTACTTTGCCGCATACTGAACTCATTAGAAATAGCAGCCAAAAAAAAAAAAACTTTTCTAAAACTATTTCTAATACTTAAGAAAACTCTCTCATATAGTGTTTGCTCAATTCAACTCACGAAAGTATGGGGGTAGAGACATTAAAAAATCAAATGCAAAGGTTATTGAGAACGTACGTTTCAAGATTAGTCAAACTCGACATTTCTATCATCAGCTCAGAACTCCCTGGTTTGGATTTGAAAACACTGAAAGTGGGAGCATACCATTTCGGCTTCTTCTCGCTTCTGAAGATCTGCTCGACACCTAACAGTGCCAACATAATTCATGCCAATTATAATTCATCTCTCTCTATATAATGCCTCGGATTTTACCGAAAAAAGCATAGTGTTTACTGATTTTAACCCACGCTGGTGGAAAGGGGAGAGCAGAAATTCTTCGCTTGCATTTTTGAGTTTGTTGGCACTGTTAGTGTCGAGCAGATCTTCAGAAGCGAGAAGAAGCCGAAAGGGTATGCTCCCACTTTCAGTGTTTTCAAATCCAAACCAGGGAGTTCTGAGCTGATGATAGAAATGTCGAGTTTGACTAATCTTGAAACGTACGTTCTCAAATAACCATTGCAATTGATTTTTTAATGTCTCTACCCCCATACTTTCGTGAGTTGAATTGAGCAAACACTATATGAGAGAGGTTTTCTTTAAATATTAGAAATAGTTTTAGAAAAGTTTTTTTTTTTGGCTGCTATTTCTAATGAGTTCAGTATGCGGCAAAGTAATTTATTTTACTAAGCCCTTTTATATAATGTAATAATTTGAATTCGCCTTAAATGGTCCCTTTGCATACTGAATCTTGGTGAAATTGATTAATTAATTTTACCCTCAATTGTTGAATTATAATTCATCTCTCTCTATATAATGCCTCGGATTTTACCGAAAAAAGCATAGTGTTTACTGATTTTAACCCACGCTGGTGGAAAGGGGAGAGCAAATTTCTTCGCTTGCATTTTGAGTTTGTTGGCACTGTTAGTGTCGAGCAGATCTTCAGAAGCGAGAAGAAGCCGAAAGGGTATGCTCCCACTTTCAGTGTTTTCAAATCCAAACCAGGGAGTTCTGAGCTGATGATAGAAATGTCGAGTTTGACTAATCTTGAAACGTACGTTCTCAAATAACCATTGCATTTGATTTTTTAATGTCTCTACCCCCATACTTTCGTGAGTTGAATTGAGCAAACACTATATGAGAGAGGTTTTCTTTAAGTATTAGAATAGTTTTTAAAAAGTTTTTTTTTTTTTTTTGGCTGCTATTTCTAATGAGTTCAGTATGCGGCAAAGTAATTTATTTTACTAAGCCCTTTTATATAACGTAATAATTTGAATTCGCCTTAAATGGTCCCTTGCATACTGAATACTTGGTGAAATTGATTAATTAATTAATTTTACCCTCAATTGTTGAAATTATAATTCATCTCTCTCTATAAATGCCTCGGATTTTACCGAAAAAAGCATAGTGTTTACTGATTTTAACCCACTTGGTGGAAAGGGGAGAGCAGAAATTCTTCGCTTGCATTTTTGAGTTTGTTGGCACTGTTAGTGTCGAGCAGATCTTCAGAAGCGAGAAGAAGCCGAAAGGGTATGCTCCCACTTTCAGTGTTTTCAAATCCAAACCAGGGAGTTCTGAGCTGATGATAGAAATGTCGAGTTTGACTAATCTTGAAACGTACGTTCTCAAATACCTTTGCATTTGATTTTTTAATGTCTCTACCCCCATACTTTCGTGAGTTGAATTGAGCAAACACTATATGAGAGAGTTTTCTTTAAGTATTAGAAATAGTTTTAGAAAAGTTTTTTTTTTTTTGGCTGCTATTTCTAATGAGTTCAGTATGCGGCAAAGTAATTTATTTTACTAAGCCCTTTTATATAACGTAATATTTTGAATTCGCCTTAAATGGTCCCTTTGCATACTGATACTTGGTGAAATTGATTAATTAATTAATTTTACCCTCAATTGTTGAAATTATAATTCATCTCTCTCTATATAATGCCTCGGATTTTACCGAAAAAAGCATAGTGTTTACTGATTTTAACCCACGCTGGTGGAAAGGGGAGAGCAGAAATTCTTCGCTTGCATTTTTGAGTTTGTTGGCACTGTTAGTGTCGAGAGCAATCTTCAGAAGCGAGAAGAAGCCGAAAGGGTATGCTCCCACTTTCAGTGTTTTCAAATCCAAACCAGGGAGTTCTGAGCTGATGATAGAATGTCGAGTTTGACTAATCTTGAAACGTACGACGTTCTCAAATAACCTTTGCATTTGATTTTTTAATGTCTCTACCCCCATACTTTCGTGAGTTGAATTGAGCAAACACTATATGAGAGAGGTTTTCTTTAAGTATTAGAAATAGTTTTAGAAAAGTTTTTTTTTTTTTGGCTGCTATTTCTAATGAGTTCAGTATGCGACAAAGTAATTTATTTTACTAAGCCCTTTTATATAACGTAATAATTTGAATTCGCCTTAAATGGTCCCTTTGCATACTGAATACTTGGTGAAATTGATTAATTAATTAATTTTACCCTCAATTGTTGAAATTATAATTCATCTCTCTCTATATAATGCCTCGGATTTTACCGTAAAAAAGCATAGTGTTTACTGATTTTAACCCACGCTGGTGGAAAGGGGAGAGCAGAAATTCTTCGCTTGCATTTTTGAGTTTGTTGGCACTGTTAGTGTCGAGCAGATCTTCAGAAGCGAGAAGAAGCCGAAAGGGTATGCTCCCACTTTCAGTGTTTTCAAATCCAAACCAGGGAGTTCTGAGCTGATGATAGAAATGTCGAGTTTGACTAATCTTGAAACGTACGTTCTCAAATAACCTTTGCATTTGATTTTTTAATGTCTCTACCCCCATACTTTCGTGAGTTGAATTGAGCAAACACTATATGAGAGAGGTTTTCTTTAAGTATTAGAAATAGTTTTAGAAAAGTTTTTTTTTTTTTTTTTTGGCTGCTATTTCTAATGAGTTCAGTATGCGGCAAAGTAATTTATTTTACTAAGCCCTTTTGTATAATGTAATAATTTGAATTCGCCTTAAATGGACCCTTTGCATACTGAATACTTGGTGAAATTGATTAATTAATTAATTTTACCCTCAATTGTTGAAATGTATGTATATATATATATATATATGTGTGTGTGTGTATATATATATATATATATATATATATATATATATATATACATACAGGTTGGGTGAAAAGTAAGTACAATTAAAAATAGGTAATAAAATCCAGATTCCTTTTACAAGTTTATTACGTCAACCAGTTTCCTCAAACGGCATGGATGTAATGAACATCCTTCTGAAGGATGTCGTCTTGCGTATCTTTGAGAATCTCCTGAATCCGTGTCTCCAATCCTCAGTGTGCGAGGTTTTGTCTTGTGCACCTCCTCATTTGTGTAACCCCCCACAGGTAAAACTCACATAGGAGTATATAAGAAAATAGACAGGTATAAGGTATAAGAAGGCGGAGAGCTGGCAGAAACGTTAGCATGCCGGACGAAATGCTTTGCGGTATTCGTCTACCGTTACGTTCTGTGTTCAAATTCCGCTGAGGTCGACTTTGCCTTTCATCCTTTCGGGGTCGATAAATTAAGTACCAGTTACGCACTGGGGTCGATGTAATCGACTTAATCCGTTTGTCTGTCCTTGTTTTTCCTCTCTGTCTTTAGCCCCTTGTGGGTAGTAAAGAAATAGGTATAAGTTCATATATCTGCCTTGTGAGCAGATTTGGTAGACGGAAACTGAAAGAAGCCCGTCGTATATATATATATATGTGTGTGTGTGTATATATATATATATATATAATATATATATATATATACATACAGGTTGGGTGAAAAGTAAGTACAATTAAAAATAGGTAATAAAATCCAGATTCCTTTTACAAGTTTATTACGTCAACCAGTTTCCTCAAACGGCCATGGATGTAATGAACATCCTTCTGAAGGATGTCGTCTTGCGTATCTTTGAGAATCTCCTGAATCCGTGTCTCCAATCCTCCAGTGTGCGAGGTTTTGTCTTGTGCACCTCCTCATTTGTGTAACCCCCCACAGGTAAAACTCACATAGGAGTATATAAGAAAATAGACAGGTATAAGGTATAAGAAGGCGGAGAGCTGGCAGAAACGTTAGCATGCCGGACGAAATGCTTTGCGGTATTTCGTCTACCGTTACGTTCTGTGTTCAAATTCCGCTGAGGTCGACTTTGCCTTTCATCCTTTCGGGGTCGATAAATTAAGTACCAGTTACGCACTGGGGTCGATGTAATCGACTTAATCCGTTTGTCTGTCCTTGTTTTTCCTCTCTGTCTTTAGCCCCTTGTGGGTAGTAAAGAAATAGGTATAAGTTCATATATCTGCCTTGTGAGCAGATTTGGTAGACGGAAACTGAAAGAAGCCCGTCGTATATATATATAATGTGTGTGCCTTTGTATTTATGCTTGTAGGCTCCCACCACCATCGCTTGACAACCGATGTCTCCGTAACTTCGCGGTTCGACATAACGGCGGTCAAATTACTGAAACGCGTAAAAGAATAAAATAATGTGTGGGGGGGGGGAATTATGTATTATAATTTAAAGTTAGGCAAACTTTGAATTACTGAAAGTCTTGAAAACTTTTTAATTATGGATGAAACATAACGAACAATCGTAAGACTTGTGTGAGCAGACAAAATTTTTGTCTTTCAGAAGTGCCGGAAATGGTGGAATACGCTTCCTATTGAAGCCAAGGAACTTATTCAATTATTTAACATTTTTAAAAGCAGCCAGTGAATCATGGTGCTTCTTTAAACAAGAATATGTATATATATATATATATATATATATATATATATATATATATATATACACATATATATATATATATATATATAGAGAGAGAGAGAGAGAGAGAGAGAGAGAGAGGGAGAGAGAGAGAGAGAGAGAGATAGATAGATAGATAGATAGATAGATAGAAAATGGGTGAGAGAGTAAGAAAGAGAAAGATAGAGATATAAGGAGAGATCGAGTGACAGATAGAAAAAAGGTAGATGTATGTATGTATATGTCTGTGTATGTGCGTGTGTCGGTGTATGCGTGCATGTGCATGCACACCTTCGTACATACACACGCATAGATATACACTCACATACGCACATTCACTCACATATAGTCACACACTCACACACACACATAGTCATAGACAGACATTCACGCATGTAAATATTCATGTATGTATGTATGTATATATTTATGTATGTATATGTATCATATATATTATTGCTTATCAACCACATGGTCCTGGGTTCAGTCCCACTGCGAAATGTCTTCTACAAAAGCCTTGTGGGCGGATTTGTTATGCGGAAACTGAAAGAAGCCCGTCCCCATATCTGTATCTATCTTTATATATATATATATATATATATATAATATATATATATATACATATATATATATACATATATATATGTTTATGTATGTATGTATGTATGTATATATATATATAATACATTTATATCATACATACATACACACACGCACACACACACACACACACATATATATACGTATTATTTATGCTTATATACATGAATGAATATATGGATATCTGTGAGTTTTCACTGGCATCAATTTTTGAACCGCAGCCATGGTTTGGCAACACTCTGAAGTGTTTTACTTGTCTATTTTGATCAGAATAATTTCTTTAGTTCTAAAATTATCACTCTGGATGCAGTATGAATTTTCACTGCGTGCATGCGAGAATTTGCTTCTGCGCTAGTTCCCATGTGTGTGTGTTAGAGAGAGAAATCTAATCTCAAATCTATCATAACATGGTTAAAATTGAACATCAGGTCCATTTAATCCCGTAACCGTTACAGCCATCACCATATTTATCCAAATAATGAACTACAAGTGAAACCTCTTTCTTTACTACCCACAAGGGGCTAAACACAGAGGGGACAAACAAGGACAGACAAACGGATTAAGTCGATTATATCGACCCCAGTGCGTAACTGGTACTTAATTTATCGACCCCGAAAGGATGAAAGGCAAAGTCGACCTCGCCGGAATTTGAACTCAGAACGTAACGGCAGACGAAATACAAGTGAAACCGTCACCCAGATAGATATATGACCCTTATAAAACTGGAACATATGATTCAATTATTCATAAGGGAAGCAAAATTTGTAAGGGTTAACTCCCATTTAAACCACTAAAGAACCGTACACGTCTAGGTCGATATAAAGGACAACATTGAAATATTGATTATCATGAAACTACCTGAAAGAGACGGGAAACAATGTCTGTGAATCCTGACAGGGTGTGAAACTACAGAGAGAATTTTTCTCCGTGTTAACTGCAATGGATATGCGTTTTAACAGTTGGATCGTGTTACACACATGTGTTAACTGACCTAAACTTTGCTTATGCCTAAACACTGCTTGGCGGTAAAATTACGGTAATATCCACGACGTCGGCGGCCGACTAGTGCAAATCAGTCGATGACAGATAGATAGACAGATAGATAGATAGATAGGTAGATATATAGACGGACAGACAAACAGACGGACAGACACACAGATAGATAAGTTTCTTTATTGGCCACACAGGGCTGCACACAGATGGGACAAGTTACAAGGTAGAGCTTTTCTTTTGGGGGATGAAAAAGACAAAAAACAAAAGAAACAAAAAAAAGGGGTGGCGTAGGTTTTCGATCAAGAGGGATCGTAAAAGGGAAGAAAAGAACAAAAAATAATAAAATAAAAAATAAAAAATAAAAATAAAAGAAAGAAGAAAAGGAAGAGGAACAAAAGAAAAGGGAAATGAAAAAAGAAGAAAAAAGGGGAAAAAAGTGAAAGAGTAAAAAAAAAACGATCAATAGGGATCGTGTATCACAGTGTTATGATATATGGTGTAAAGGGGAAAGCAAGTAAGGTTTATCCGTGGGAAGAAAAGCCTACGAAAAAGACCACGGTAAC
>NW_021823715.1:0-25000 GCF_006345805.1 Octopus sinensis | reverse complement strand
TTGAATGCAAAGAATGGTAAGACACATTTTCCTTTTCATATGGAATATGGTTTAGTTGAAGAAACATATAATGAATTTTACACACATGCACACAACACACACGACACGTATTAAGACAATACCTGTCTATACATATTATATATATAAATATATTATATATATATATATATATATATATATATATATATTATATATATATATATATATAACATATATATATATATATACAAATTGATAAGCGTATATATATTTATGTATGTATATATGTGCATAGTATCTATGCATATATGTGGATATATATATCTGTATATATTTATATAAATATACACAAACACATGTATGTATATTTATATATAGGCCTGTATATGAATGTGTGTGTGTGTGTGTGCATGTTTTATATTTTTTTCTTCAATTTTTCTGCAGGTAGATATCTAAATTATAGAAATTATATTCTTTAGTTTCAACCCCAAAGTTTCATTTAAGAATTTGTCATTTCTTGTAATGAAGGAATTTGGGAATAAAATGGATATCAAATACATAAGACACATCAAGTGATTATGCATGTATATATATATATGTGTGTGTGTATATACATGTGCATCTGTGTGTGTATGTTACTACATGTACAGATGTATATACACACACACATATATATATATATATATATATATATATATACATATATATATATATATTGGAATGTGTGTGTTTGTGTGTGTGTGTGTTTGTGGGAGGGGTAATTGGAGGAAAAAAAGTTCAAGTGATGAGAAGTTGAGGCGGTGGGACAAATTAGGAAAAAAAGAGCTTCTTAAGAACATGTTGATGATGATTGTGACTTCGACAAAGATGGTGGTGGCGAATGCGGTGCAATAGAATTGGTGAATGTGTGTAATATAAAAGAGTGTGTGAATGTGTGAGGTGCATAAGAGTGCCCATGTGTGTGCATGTATCTGTTGTCTTGTATTAGTCATGTGAGTATATATATATATATATATATATATATATATATAAATATATATATATATGTATAATGATATATATATGTATATTATATATATATATATATATATATATATATATACCCACACCTACACATATATATGTATATATACATATATATATATGTTTATGCACAGAATCTGTTGTGTTGTGTGTGTGTGACTGTTGCATGTTGTTTGTGTGAGTTTGTGTGTGAGAGAGAGAGAGAGAGAGAAAGAGAGAGAGAGATTATATCTGCAAAACTAAGAGTTTATTTTAAATATCGAAAAGTTGTCCCCAAAAAAAAAAAAAAATAAATTAACAAAAATAAGGCAAAAAAAAAGCATAAACAAATTCCAATCTTAGAAAATTCTAGAAAGATGCTGTTATTGTAGTGGCTGTTGGTGGTGGTGGTGATGATGATGATGGTGAAAGAGAGCGAGAGAGAATCAGAAAAGTAAGAAATATCTTTTGTCTTAGAAAACTAAAAGTTGAAGCATTATCAGAAACCTTTCAGTGGAACTTCTTTTGTGCATTATTTTACACATATTATTTTATTATGACATTACATTATACATACATGCATATACATATATCTTTATATATATATATATATATATATATATATATATGAATGTATATGTGCATTTGTATAGATAAATATACATATATATACATAGACATAAACTAACTCACACACATATGTATACTTATCACATTATACACACACACACACACACACACACATATATATATATATATATATATATATATTGATACAGATGTGTACTTGCATGTACTTTGTGTGTGTGTGTGTGGGTGTACAGAAATAAAACTTCTTTGACTTCAATTAATTCGACATGGTGTAATAAAACACAATTGATTTAAATGGCAAATATGTAAAATTTCAATACAAATTTGTTGCAATATATTTGCGTGTGTGTTATACATATATATATATATATATACATATATATATATATATATATATATATATATATATATGTATATACATATATATATATATAATATACATATATACATGTATGTATGAATGTATATGTGTGTGTGTGATTATGTATGCTTTTTTTGGCATAAACTCATACACATAGTGTGTGTGATACACACATACATACGTATATATATATATATATAATATATATATATATATTATATATTATATATATATATATACACACACTCACACGCGCACAATTACATTGCTTGTTCAAAGATTTATGAATAAAAAAAACTTAAACGATCGCATTCGAAGAATGAAATGTTAAAGTTAGACAAATGTTACCAAAACCGAAAGAATTGGTTAAAATCGCATAATTAAATCCCACCCACCCTACACATACCACACACCACACACTCATACACACACACATAAACGGTGTCGTGTATACACCTTGCTTCTCCGTAGTATTTCTTGCCATTACCAACCAATTCCAAGTTTGGACTCTCGGTTTGGAGCAGGGAGACTCACGTAATAATAGAAAGACGCAATGTTGTCTATGAAGGAATGCCACCAAGGAATGCAACAGTTTGAGGAAACAATATATACACAGTTGCTAGTCTGCACACACACACACACACACACTGCCCTCGTTTCTTTAATCTCTCGTTCTTTCTCTTCTTCTCACCAAGACAATAATATATACAGACCAAGAAATCTCTGTACATCAGACACACTTCTGTGACATAGACGCATCCAGGTATAACATATATATATATATACAAGGCATATTGCTACATGCAGGTAAAAATATACACACTGCTACATGCACACTAACATGGTTATATTGCATCGAAACATGCATGCCCTTGTTCATTCAGAAATAGCAGCCAAATCTCACCACTGAACTTTAGTATACTGTCTTAAAGGAAGGAAAGATATATCGGATGCTAGAGCCTTTAGACACCCTTAAAAAGTCGGGTGGTGACGACTGGAATAGGTCTGTAGATCAGAACTAAGCCTGAGCTATACATATATAAATATACGCATGCATGCATACATACATATATACATACATACAAACGAGTGAACATGTGTTTCTATGTGCATGTATGCGTGTGTGTTGCGTGTGTAAAAGTCCTGAATCTAAATGCGCGCGCGCCTGTATGCTTGTAAACACACACACATATTTATGTATATATATATATATGTATATGTACACACACACACACATATATACGGTGTATATGAAATAAGGTAGCAGCCGAAAGGACCGTAAACAAGAAATGCATGGCACTTAGTACAGATTCCACTGCACACATACACACACGCGCGTGTACACGCAAACACACACACACATATATGCACACATGCGTGTGCATAGCACGGACAAACACATATGCATACACACAGATACACACACACACACACACATACACACAAGCGCGCGTGCATATATGCACACACGCAGTAACGCGCGCGCACACACACACACATACTTATTCAACGTGTTATGATAGACTGAAGTAGCGAGCGGAAAATCATACTTGAATTGTCAATAACACTACTCACACGCAAAAAAAGCAAAAGAAGTACACACACACACACACATATATATTATACCGTTAATAGGTGTATATAAGTTAAGATATCAACGTGCACACACAAGCTCTACACACACGCACGTGTAAGTGTGATTTTCGTGATGGACAGACTCATTAAAAAGACCAGACAGATATATATATATATAGGGTGGTAGATTAGCTTGAACTAGACAGATGAACAGATAAATACATACATCCGATAATACTTGAAGATCGAACAGGTTAACAAATTGAAGAAAACAGCTCGATTAAAAATTTGATGTGCGCGCGTATGTATGTGTGTGTGTGTGTGGATATATATATGAATATATATATGATATGTGGAATTGTATATAAATACTATATATAGATATAATGATAGATGAAGATAAATTGATAGCAATTGATTACAGCACACACACACACATAGATAGATAGATAGATAGATAGATAGATAGATAGACAGACAGATATGCTGACAGGGCAAATTAATGACTAACTTGATAGGTAGATCGATAGACAGAGTGACGGATAGGAAAAACAAAATCGAAAACTGAATCAGTTTGATAAAATGATAAACCAAAATAGCAAATATTTTAGCAAATATTATTAGCAGTTATATTTTATGCGTGTTTATATTTTCATGTGAGTGTGCGTATGTAATAATAAAAATGTGTGCTTGTGTGTATGTATAGAGATTGGGTATGTATGATATCGTCTTGGCATGTGTGTATTAACAAATGTACGATCCTTCGTATAAATTTCCGTTTGTAGAATACATATTAGATGCGTGAATGGAATCGAAGAATGATCGTAAATAGAATGGAAGAAGCGACAATACGACAGCAGTGGTACTTGGTAAAGAAAGCAAAAACTTTAGGAATTCGCACGCCGCAGGCTGCAGAGCGAAAAGAAAAGTTGGCGAAAATGCGGAAATGGTCGAAGAATTATTAGCCACTGTTTGATGACCGAAAGACAAAAAGTGAAAAGATAAACCGCGCGCGCGGTTGTTGTGTGTATTGATGGATGGATGGAAAATAGAAGCTTAGATGGCACCGGAGATAGACAGAAAGAGTTATGGATTGAAAAAAATAAAAGACACATTGACAAGGGTGTGATAGACAATATATCTAATTGATAGTTAGAATTGTAATACATTGGATACCTGATAAATAGATAGATATATAAATAATAGAGACAACCGATGGATGGATGAACGGGTGGATGGTGGGATGAATGGAAAGACAGATAGACAGACAGAGAGATAAATAAACAAGAGATCGATTGATATATGACGCATAAAATCGATATATAGATGAACGATAGATTGATAAACTCGACAGATAATTATATAGATTATAAACAATAGATAACTATATATTTAGGCGAATAGACAGATAGAAAGATGGATAAATAACTTGATAGATAGATAGAACGACGTAAGATAAATAGGTGGAGAAATAGACAGACAGACAGATATACACGTATAGATAGATAGATAGATAGATAGATAGATAGATAGATAGATAGATAGATAGATAGATAGATAGATAGATAGACAGATAGATAGATAGATAGATAGATAGGTAGATAGATAGATAGATAGATAGATAGGTAGGTAGATGCATAAATAGATAGCTAGATAGATGTATAGATAGCTAGATAGATAGATAGATAGATAGATAGATAGATAGATAGATAGATAGATAGATAGATAGATAGATAGATAGATAGATAGATAGATAGATAGATAGATAGGTAGGTAGGTAGATGCATAAATAGATAGATAGATAGATAGATAGATAGATAGATAGATAGATAGATAGATAGATAGATAGATAGATAGATAGATAGATATAAATGACAAATATACAATTAAAAAATTATTAACGTGATAATGGAAACAACTTTTGTCTTTTCTTTTTTTTTTATCAAAAAGGTAAAAATAATTGAAGACAAAACTTACTTCAGCACTGGAAAACCATTTTGAACTATCATGATGCTATTACTCTCTGAAGAAAGCTGATATGGTACTGTGAAGTTATTGCCAGCTTTGTTTATTGTTTATCTTAGTTTTCTTTTTCTTTTTCACCCTCGCTCTCCCTCCCTTCTATCGTTTCTTCTTTCTTTCTCTCTCGCTCGCTCGCTCGCTTTCTCGCTTTCTCGCTCTCTTTTTCTCTTTCTTTCCTTTAATAAAAGACTCTTAGAATGCTACTATTGGTTTAATGTGTACTTTTATTCATAGAAACATGAAAAATACCATTTTAGATGAAGGCAGAGGAGCACAAAGAGTGGGAGGGAGCGAGAGAGAAAGTGTGAGAAAGAAAGAGACAGAGAGAGAGACACACAAACAAAGGGGAAGGAGATGAGGAGGAGGAGGAAGAGGTGCAGGATTGAGTTGAATGTGCGCGCGCGTTTGTATGTGTGTGTGTGTGTGCGTGTAATAAAGGGAGGAGTGTGAGAGATTGAGATTGATAGAGTAAGAAAAAGACAGAAAGACAAAGAGAGAGGGGGAGAAACTTCGTACAAACAAAAGTGTGAGGAGAAGGCGGAGGAGAAGAGAACAAAGCGAATGTATGTGTGTAAGCGTGTGTCGTGTGTGTGTGTGTGTAGTAAACAGTATGCGCTTGTTTCTATGTGCGTGTTAGTATGTATGTGTGTGTTTGTATATGTTTAACATAGTGTGTGTGTGTTGATATATATGTGTGTATGTGGTTAAGTGGGTGGGTGATCGAAGGAGGAGAGAACAAGTGATTATTATAATAGACATTATAGAGAGAGAATGAGAATAGGAATAAGCGAGAAAGAAAGAGTGAAATAAAATAAGGGACGGAGAGAGAGGGGGGGTTTAGTACACGAATAAGTGAGTGAAGGAATGAAAGAATTCGTAAGTTTGTGGAGGGAGACGAAGAGAATGAAAAGAACGATTGAAAAGAGGAAGGAAGGAAGTCTTTTTTTTTACGCAAACGAATCAGTGAAGGAATTAATGAACGAAAAGGAATGGAAAGGAGGTGAGTGAAAAAAAAAAAATGATTGAAAAAATTGGAGGGAAGGTTTAGGTAAATGAATGAGTAAGTGAAGGAATTAATGAACGAAAAGGAATGGAAAGGAGGTGAGTGAAAAAAAATGACTGAAAAAAATGGAGGGAAGGTTTAGGTAAATGAATGAGTAAGTGAAGGAATTAATGAAAGAAAAAGGAAGGAGGGTGTGAGTGCAAAGAAACGATTGATGAAAAAGTGAAGGAATGAAAGGCAAAAAAGAAAAAAACGGGAGGGTTTGTGTGAATGAGAAAGAAAGAATAAAGGGTGGATTAAAGGGGTAGATTAAGCGGTGGTGTGGGGGTGGGTGAGGGGTGGAATGGCGAGGAGGATAGAAGAATTATTAAGAGATGAGAATAAGATTTGGAAGTAAAAGACAGAAGGTAAAAATAACAAGGGTAAAAAAAAAAACACAAAGAAAAATAACGTTAAACAAAGCAAAAAAAAAGTTAGACATAACGATAGCTGTGGTAGGAGGAGGTGACGTCAGGTGGATTGGAGGAGGAGTAAAGAATACGTGCGTTTATATATATATATATGTATATATGTATGTATATATGTATATAATGTATGTAGACAGTAAAGTTAAAAGAGGGTGGAGACAAAAGATGTAGAAAAATGGTGGTGGAGGGAGGAGGGGAGGAGCAAGCGTTGTGATGGTGGTAGCAGTAACTGTAACAGCAGCATTGTAGTGGTGGCGGCGGTGGGAGTAGGAAGAAGGAAAAAGAAAAGGAAGAAAGAATGAAAATAAGGAGAAGAGGAGGAGGTGGATGGATGGATGGTTGGTTGGTCGGACGGACGGATGGAAATGGGTAGAAATGGTTGTAGTGGGAGTAAGTGGTTAGGAGAAAGTAGGAGGGAGGGAGTGAGAGAATACGTGCAAAGTGAAGAAAGACAAAAAGAAAAAGAATAAAACACATTTTTAATACAAAAAAAGAAGAAAAAGATGACGAGAACGAAGAATAGTTGAGAGATGGGAGGAGAGGCAAAATAGAAGGAGGAGTAGATAAAAGGAGGAGAGTATAGTTATAATGGTGGTGGTGGTGGTGGTGGTAGGAAGGAAAGAGAGGAAGTAAGAGTTGTATTGTAAGGTATGTTAAAATCAAAGTCCCTTTATGAAACTTTTTTTTCTGCTTCTTCCTCTCTCTCTCTCTCCTCCTGCCTCTGTTTCTCTCTCTCTCTCTCTCTCTCCCCCCATCCCCATTGAGAGAAATATAAATAAAACACAGAGGGAGAGAGAGAGAGACTGACAAAGAGACATAGTTTAAAAGACAAAAAGATAGACAGACACAAACAGCGTGAGAGAAAGAGAAAGAGAGAGAGAGAGAGTGAGAGAGACGGAGAAAGAGGGGAGGAGGGAACAAAATTGTACAATTATCTTTCCTGTACATTCACTTCCTCATCTCTCACCCTTCCTCCCCTGTGTCTCGTTTACACAATCTTCTTTCTTACCCAGTTTTTAGAATGCCGTTTGTTTTAAGTTCAATTCCTACTCAAAGCTTTGACTTTACACCTTTCTTTCACACCCACATCTGGTCACACACACACATACACACACCTCACTAAACTATTCCTCTCCCCCATCCTTAATAAATAAATAAATAAATAAATAGCGATCACAAAACAGTTGATTCAATGCAACTTGTATCATCTTCATCACAAATACACACGCACGCGCTTGCACACACACACACATACACACACACAACTTTATTGCTTATGCTTTGCTTGTTGGACTGCGACCATGCTGGTGCATTGCCTTTAAGGATTTTTAGTCGAAACAAATCTAGCCCAGTACTCATTTTTAGACCTGGTCACTTATTCTGTCGGTGTCTTTTTGTCGAACCGCCACGCCACGGGGGGATGTAAACAAACTAACACCGGTTGGCAAGCGGTAATGGAGACACACACAAACACACATACACACACACACACACACACTTCTATATATCTATCTATCTATCTATTCGAAGGGCTTCTTTCGGTTTTCGTCTACCAAATCTGTCAGCCCGGTGTTGGCCAAGGAGCCCCGCAATGGGACTGAGCCTAGGACCACATGGTTAGGAAACAAGCTTCTCAACCATACAGCCACGCCTGCGCTAATACACACACACACACACACACACACATGTATACACACACACACACACAACACACACACACACAACACACACATATATATTATATATATATATATATATATATATATTATATATATATATATATATATATATATATTGATTGCTTTATCAAAGTTTCAACATCATTTTGTCGGCACTACCGACAAAATACCTTTGGATATTTTTTTAGTATGTTCCTTAGTGCTTTCGAGTCCTGGGTTCGAATCTTGCCTAGGTCGTCTTTGATTTTTCTTTTTGCTTCCCCACCTTTTTTTTTTAAATATCCTTCTGGGGGTAGGTTGAGGGTAGACTGGAAGGAAACGATAGACTACAGTAAGCAATGAAGCATGGTTTACAGGTGTGATCAACTTGATTCTACGCACCATCCTTTTAAAGTTAGAAATGTGCACAGCCGCCCTGCCCTGCTCCCCTGAGTCCTGGAGTAAGAAAAGAGTAGATTGCAAACCTGCCAGAGGGTGGGATGGGGTGGATACGATCAACAGTTCATTTCCATTGTATGTTGACGAAGGAGGCAAAGGATACAATAACTGGAGAAAGATGGGAAACGTTTGAGACTAACAAAAAAAAATATTACAAGAAAAGGGCCAATAAATAAATAATAAATATAAAGGAATGTGTCCAAAGGCAAGAGAATGGAAACAGAACTTCCAAGAGGAATTTAGTAAAACAGGATAAAACAGTTTTTTTTTTGGGGGGGGGGGGTCAAGGGTGGTGGTAAGGGTTGTGATTTTAAAAATTATTTTTGAGAGTAGGGTCCCTGATAAATGGCCTCAGCACCTCCTCTTTCTTAGCTCACCCGGCTTAGCACCCACCGGTATGTACCGGCTGAAACCTACTACTAATCTTTTAGGCCTTTGGCTCGGAGTTCTTCAAGAAAACAAGGGGGTAAAAATGGAGGGTTACCTTTCGCCCTCTATGAAACCCTGAAACGTCACGGGTGCTTATAAAGAATTAACAACGGGAACTTGAAAAGATG
Source organism: Octopus sinensis (assembly GCF_006345805.1). Lineage (NCBI taxonomy): Eukaryota > Metazoa > Mollusca > Cephalopoda > Octopoda > Octopodidae > Octopus > Octopus sinensis. Next base: position 15,326 of record NW_021823715.1, on the reverse strand, counting down.
ACGAACTGATCTGGGTCTGACGGAAGATGAGGGGATAATTGTGTTGGAGGGAGAAGCTACTATAGCCGACAGGTGTGTGTGTATGAGGAGGTATGGACGAGGTAAGATCGAAGACAAAAAGAAATGAGGGATTATTAGTAAAGCACATCCCACCCACAAATCTATAAACAGTTCATAAACCTCTCCTTCAGCCCTGCCACAAGATGTGAGGAATGCTGTGGTAAACATCCAAATATCTGCAATGCTTGAGGTTGATTCCTGGTGGTAATAGGGGCGACAAGAGAAAGCCCCGTGTATTTCTGTTAAAACATACCGACTTTGTTTGAATTAATTTTGTAAAATAACGAAGAATTTTGTAAAATAACGGTTTTGTTAATCTTTTATTTTCCGTATTTCTGTGGAGATGCATTACTTTTGTGTAAAATTAATTTTGAAAAATAATGAAGAACTTAGTATAAAATAAAGTTTTGTTCATTATTTAACGGATGTTTGGAATATGAATATTAATAAGAAGTTTTCATGAAAGAAAGTTTTAAATTTAGATCACTTAAAACAGGAAGTTTGTTGCGCAAAAGTAGGAAGGATCTCAGGTGGGTTAGTATCAAAAGAGTCAACAACCGCGTTAATTTTTTTATAAACGGCAGTATACATGTGTGTGTGGTGTGTGTGAGAGAGAGAGAGAGAGAGATTTTAGATCAATGATTTGAACCGTTTTTGTGTCCCACACACTTAGGAAATACTTGATAATTTTTCGTATCCTCTTCAAAAATTATATCTCATATTGAAGATGAAAAAGAAAAAGCCAGTAAATTTTCTATCAATTAATTAACTTTTTTTTTTTTTACTAAACTACATACAGTACTATGGAATAATGAAGTTCTAGGTATGTTTATTAGAACAAAGTTATTCTAAAAAGGTAATAATGTTATTTTGGAAACATGATTTTTAATAAGAAATGAAATACATTTCCCGTTTTTGTCGCACCCCTAAAATTCCATCTCAAACCTCCGGAAAGTGAAGGGCACTCCTTTGGTTATGAACCCAGGGTTTAAACAAATAACCATTATCACAGTAGTTACCCTATACTTGGAAATTTCACCGGTCACTCACCCAAACTCGGAGATGCTCACGGGAAAAATTCTGAGAACTTAATATGAACAAAGTATTTGGAGGCCAAAAGCTTGTCGGAATTATGATAGGTCCTACTCCTATGTGTGAGGTGGAGTTGGCCCTTATTTCCTTAGTGTACTCAGTGTTTAGCTCGTTATATTTATATTCTATCCATTACTCTCTCTTAGGGTAGGGGCTATGAGTGTTGCTGCGTTCTAGGACCTAGGGAAAAGTGTGGGCCCCACTTCTAAAGGACACCATTTGGAACACATGAGTAGTTTAAATATGACGATTATTATATTGCGTTTTTGCGCCCGCATTCGGTTTAGACATACATGCATTCATGTGTGTGTGTGTGTGTGTGTGTTTGCATGTACGTATGTATATACATTTATAATATAGTTGAAAGTATGTATGTATTGTATGTACGTGTGCGTTTGCACGAGTGTGTATGTGTGCATAAAATATATGTATACACACGCATATATATATATATATATATATATGTATGTATGTATGTATGTATGTAGTTGTATGTCTGTGTTTGAACCCCTCCCACCATCGCTTGACAACCGATGCTGGTGTGTTTACGTCCCCGTAACTTAGCGGTTCGGTAAAAGGGACCTACACAATAAGTATTAGGCTTACAAAGAATAAGTCCTGAGGTTGATTTGTTCGACTAAAGGCGGTGCTCCAGCATGGCCGCAGTCAAAATGACTGAGACAAATAAGAGAATAAAAGAATATATATACACACATGCATACATATATAGACATTATACACACATATAGATATATAGCTAGATACACATACATACGTATACATTCATGCATACATACATGCAAACACATACATACATCTCTACATGTGTTCTCCCCATACACCATCTTTGCATGGCACGTTTTGGAATTGTATGTATGAACCCTTGTGGCCAATAAAGATAGAATTATACGACCATTATCACTGAATGGTAGATTCAGTAGAGCGTCGAACAAATTATTTTGTATTGCTATTGTGTAACATTCCTTTCTGTTGTGAGTTCAAATCCCGCTGGTAGCAGATGTGGTGACTAATTAAAAAAAAAATTCTTTTTATCCTCCCAGAATCAGAAAAATTCCTTGTAGTAGTTGTTGATGTTGTTGTTGCTCTTATAGAGCCCCAGGTCGGCTTTGAACGAACAGAAATAATAAAATACACTCTAGCCGTGACCATCACATTATTAATTAATTATCAATTAGTTTATTCATTCATTTTGCTATTTGCAAGAGACCGAACATCAAATTATCGAAAATATCCTTCTCTAAGACTGTAAGGGTGCGAACTGAGCGGAAGGAGTTTTGGCTGTTATTTCTAGCAGACCAAGCGACCTCATAGAAGCTTCCTTCGTAAACTTTGGTCGCCTCTAATCAACAATAGCGAACCCGTTAAAATGTCTAGCCCCCCTTTTTACCTACCTTAGATACAATTACGGTAACAGCGCCGAACTAAATTCCTTGTTGTGGTGGTATGTAATAATAACATTCCTCTGCGATCTGGGGTTCAAATCCTTCTGGGACCGCCGGTTAAATAAATACCTGTCGAAGAGTGGAGTCGAATTTTCACTGACTTGCACCCACATACCCACCAACATCCTCCCGCGCACCACCCATTCTACACCTTAACCCCCCTCCCTCCCACCCCTCCCCCACCCGAACTTGGTGTTGTGCGCCAATATTTAGAAAAGTTGTTCTAGTTGGGGGTATTTTTCTGCTTCGACTAACCTCCCCCTCCCCCCTCCCCACCCCCACCCCCTTGCTTTATCTCCTGTCACTGCTGCCGATGGAAAAAAAAAAATTATATTCTTCAAAAGCAAAACTCTTTAACTACTGTGTAGGAATCTAAACTACACTGAAGGCTGACTGTTTGGGGAAGAATTAGAGAGGAGGAGGAGGAATCAGAAAAGAGAGAGAGAGAGGGGGGAGGAGAGAGGAAGAGAGAGAGAGGTAGAGAGAAAAGGGACTGTGTCTTTTGCAAGTAGAAAGTAGGAAGTACTTCTGATGGTGATGGTAGTGGTGGTGTGATGGTGGTGGTGGTGGTGGTGGTGGTGGTGGTAATGGTGGTGGTGATGGTGGTGGGTGGGGGAAAGGGAAGCCGTGTATGTGGCTTGCCTGGTTGTTGTTGTTGGTGAGTTTGGATCCAGTATGGAAGATGGAAGAAAGAAGATGATGATGAAGAAGAAGAAGAAGAACAACAACAACAACAGCAATAAGGAGACAGGTTAGGAGGAGGAGGAAAAGAAGAAAGAAGAAAATGAAGGAGATACAGTGGGAAGAAGAAGAAAGAAGAAGAAGAAGAAAAATAATAATAATAATAATAATAATAATAATAATGATAATAATAATAAGAAGAAGAAGAAAAATAATAATAATAAGAAGAAGAAGAAGAAGAAGAAGAAAAAGAAGGAGAAGAAGAAGAAGAAAAATAATAATAATAATAATAATAATAATAATAATAAGAAGAAGAAGAAGAAGAAGAAGAAGAAGAAGGAGAGGAGTAGTACTTGTAGTTGTAGGAGTAGGAGGAGAAATTGAAGATAGGGAGAAGACATGAGATGGGTCAAAGCAAAAGATTTGATAAGTTACTGCTGATGAAGATAATTGATGATGATGATGATGATGATGATGATAATGATGATGACGGTAGTGGTTTTGGTGGTGGTGGTGGTGGTGATGATGATGATGGTGTTGATGAGGATGATGATGATGATGATGGTTATGGCCCTAGTTGTGGTGGTGAGTGGTGAGTTTGTGTAATATTTGATGGTGGTGGTGGTGGTGGTGGTCATGGTGGAGTTGGTGTAACAAATCCCTATCTCACACTACCATCGCCATTTCCATCACCACCATCTAAAATAGAAAGAGAGAGAGAGAGAGGGAATATACTCAGTCTCCCACCTCCTGGTATGGATCTGTTTTAAGCAAAGGAATGGTCAAGAAGAGGGAGGGAAGGAGGGAGGGAGGATGAGGAAGGAAGATGATAGAGAAAATGAAAGAGAGAGGAAGAGACAAATGGTGAATGGTAAGGAGGAATGAGAGAACAAGTAGAAGGGATATCGCCCTCATCAGTGTTATTATTACAGAGCTGGCAGAATCGTTAGAGCGCTGGACGAAATGCTTAGCAGTATTTCGCCTGTTGCTATGTTCTGAGTTCAAATTCCGCCGAGATCGACTTTACTGTTCCTCAAGGTGGCGAGGAGCTGGCAGAAATGTTAGCACGCCAGGCAAAATGCTCAGCAATATTTCGTCTGCTGTTACGTTCTGAGTTCAAATTCCGCTGAGGTCGACTTTGCCTTTTCATCCTTTCGGGGTCGATAAATTAAGTACCAGTTACACACTGGGGCCGATGTAATCGACTTAATATCTTTGTCTGTCCTTGTTTGTCCCCTCTGTGTTTAGCCCCTTGTGGGTAGTAAAGAAATAATTTACTGTCGACTTTACTGTTCCTCCTTTTGAGCCCGATAAATTAAGTACCAGTTACACACTAGGGTTGATGTAATCGACTTAATATCTTTGTCTGTCCTTGTTTGTCCCCTCTGTGTTTAGCCCCTTGTGGGTAGTAAAGAAATAATTTACTGTCGACTTTACTGTTCCTCCTTTTGAGCCCGATAAATTAAGTACCAGTTACACACTGGGGTTGATGTAATCGACTTAATATCTTTGTCTGTCCTTGTTTGTCCCCTCTGTGTTTAGCCCCTTGTGGGTTGTAAAGAAATAATTTACTATCGACTATACTGTTCCTCCTTTCGAGCCTGATAAATTAAGTACCAGTGAAACACTGGGGGTGATGTAATTGGCTCATCCCCTCCCCCAAAACTGCTGCCCTTGTGGCAAAATTCGAAACCGTTATTAAAGTGGCAAGCTGGCAGAATTGTTAGCACACAAGATGAAACGCTACGTTCTGAGTTCAAATTACTCTGATGTCCACTTATCCTTTCATCCTTTTGGGGGTGATAAATTCAGTACCAGTGAAACACTGGGGTCAATGTAATTGACTAATCCCCTCCCTAGAAAGTTCAGGCTTTGTGCCTTTAGTAGAAAGGATTATTATTATTATTATTATTATTATTATTATTATTATTGAGTGAGAGAGCAGTTCATGCCATCAAAGTGATGCTGGGGTAAAATATACGAAGCCCAATATACCCATCATAACTACCCATCTGATAAGGGTACACCAGGCACATGCATCACAACCATATCAAGATAAACAGCACATGACCTTGCAGGTGGGGCCCAGTTAGAATTTTCTTCAGGTTGAGTAGCCCATCCCGCTCAAAAGGTCCCTGAATAAGGGTTGTTTAAGGATGTTGAATGAAACACCCATGTTTCCAGAGGTGAATTATTCAAACCCCAAAGAATCCCTCTCAACACATGGCTATGATGCTCCCCCACTACTTCTGTTCGTGATCAGAGATGCACATATCGTCAGCCACTAAGGGACATGCTCAACTGGTTAAAGTCAAACCAACTGACAAGCAAATCTGTGGTATTGTTATTATCATTATATTATTATTATTATTATTATTATTATTATTATTATTATTATTGTGGAGGCACATGACTTATTGGTTAGGGTGTTGGACTCATGATTGTGGTTTCGATTCTTGACCAGGTGACACACTGTGTTCTTGAGCAAAACACTTCATTTCACATTATTCCAGTCCACTCAGCTGGCAAAAATAAGCAATCCTGCGATGTCCAGAGAGGAATAGAAGCACCACAGAAACAGGGAAACTAGCCCTATGAGTCTATATGACTTGAGAAGGGTTTATTATTATCAGTATTATAATTTTTATTATTGTTATTATTATCTAATAATTACATATTGTACTCTAGAGTATATTGTATTAAAGTTTTTTTATGTTAAAAACTGCAAGAAAAAAAGGACCCTAATCTTTTTGATTTAAGGGGCTTTGTTCATTAATGGACATATCTTTTTTATTATTGGTTCAGTATAAATGAGGGCTCACATATAAGTATGTGTAAGTGTGTGTGTGTATGCAACAGGTTTCATTTAATTTCTATCTGTCAAACTGACAAGGCTTTGGTCAGCTGAAGGCTATAGTAGAAGATACTTGCCCAAGGTGCCATGCACTGGGACTGAACCCAGAAGCATGCAGTTGGGAAACAAGCTTCTTACCACACAGCCACGAATAACAAGTCTGTCCTAGATTTGATATCTTGCATCCTGAATATCTATTTATATCCGTTAATATTACAAACTCTCGACAACGTTATTAAAATAACATCACCAACTGACTAACAAATCGACTGACCTTCCAACCAGTTAACAAACCAGCCAGCCAGCCAGCCATACCAGTTTACCAACCAACCAACCAACCAACCAGTATGAAACTTGAATTACAAAATCTTTAAAACATCAAAACAAAACAACAACAAAATAAAAATCTCACCAATATCTTTAGAATTTGTTTCAAACCTTATGAGTGAATAACAAACACTAAGTAACAATGGAACAGTGAGGCGTTTAGACAGGGCCTTTAAAAATTGCATTTGAGCCCCTTATCAGTCATATGAAAACTTTTGTCATATAATTCTGTCTAATTTTGGTACAAGGCCTGCAATTGTCAGCAGAGAGGTCATGTTAATACTTGAGAGGTACTTTATTGTGTCAAACCAAAAGAGGGAAAGGCAAGCCAACTTTGGCAGGATGTGAACTCAGAATGTAAAGAGTCCAAAGAAATACTGCTCAGCATCATGTCTGATGTGCTTGTGATCTTTCCAGCTCACCACATTCCCTGTTGTATTGTCCTTTCTGCTATAGGGACAAGGCTTGAAATTTTGGTATATGGTACCAGTTGATTACATCTACCCCAGTGCCTGGTTCTTTCTTTTATTCTTTTACTTGTTTACTGGAGCACCGCCTTTTAGTCGAACAAATTGACCCCAGGACTTATTCTTTGTAAGCCTAGTACTTCTTCTGTTGGGGTTTTTACAGAACTGCTAAGTTACGGTTGTCAAGTGATGGTGGGGGGACAAACACAGATACAACACACATATATACATATACACAAACATATTATATATATATATATATTATAATATATATATATATATATATATTATATATATATATACATATATAAAAAGTTCAATGCTCTAACCATTGAGCCATGCATGTTCTGTTCTTGAGCAAGACACTTTATTTCACATTGCTCCAGTTCACTCAGTTGTAGAAATGAGTTGTAATGTCACTAGTGCCAAGCTGCATCGGCCTTTGCCTTGGATAACTTTAGTGGTGTAGAGAGAGGAGGCTGGTCTGCATGGGTGACGGCTGGACTTCAATAAACAACCTTGCCTGAAACTTTGGGGCAGGGCACTAGTTGATTACATTCAACCCAGTTCTCAATTTGTATTGAATTTCATCAACCCTGAAAGGATGAGAGTAAAGTTGACCTTGGTGGAATTTGAACTTGGACCATAAAGCGAAAAGAAGTGCCACTAAACAACGTGTGTGAAGTGCTCATGATCCCACCAGATCACCACTTTTCCTCTCTCATACAATCCTTTCTACTATAGGCACAAGGCCTGAAATTTTAATGGAGGAGTAAGTTGATTACATTGATCTCAATGCCTGATTGGTATTTATTTCATCAACCCCAAAAGATAAAAGGCTAAGTCAACTTTGGTAGAATTTGAACTTAGAACATAAAGATGGATGAAATAACAGTTCTGCCAGCTCACCAACTTTTCTATATCATATAATATTTATTTCTTTATTGCCCGCAGGGGGATAAACATAGAGGAGACAAACAAGGACAGAAAAGGGATTAAGTTGATTACATCAACCCCAGTGCATAAATGGTACTTATTTAATCGACCCCGAAAGGATGAAAGGCAAAGTCAACCTTGGCAGAATTTGAACTCAGAATGTAACGGCAGACGAAATACCACTAGGCAGTTCGCCCGGCCTACTAACTGAATATTGATAACCATTTCTTTACTACCCACAAGGGGCCAAACACAGAGAGGAACAAACAAGGACAGACAAACGGATTAAGTTGATTACATTGACTCCAGTGCATAACTGGTATATATTTAATCGACCCCCGAAAGGATGAAAGGCAAAGTCGACCTCAGCGGAATTTGAACTCAGAATGTAACGGCAGACAAAATACCGCTAAGCATTTCGCCCAGTGTGCTAATGATTCTGCCAGCTACATTGCATCAATAGCAACAAAATATAAATAGAACAATAACATTTTAAAATCATTTAATTAAAAATCTATAGGTTGATCATAACTCATTGATTATATCTATTATGTGTTCAAACCCCACTGCATGGAACCTTCATAGAATGTCTTCTTTGAGGTCATTAAGTTGGCCAATTCTATATCACTGGAATTTCAGTACACTGGAATTGATTCTATGTTTATGTTGACGAATGAGTAATTAAGAAAAAACAAAAAAAAAGGTGTTAAAGAAAAACTTGAATTATTGGGTGGTGTTGTGTTGTATAACAAATGAGATAAATATGGATTAGTTATTTAATTAACACAATGAAATCAGTATTGGTTTTGATGTGATTGACTCAAAATCCTTAAAGTGGTGCTAGGCCACAACCCTATCACTGAAACCAGTAAAAGAATAATAAATCACAACACACACATACCATATATATAACCCAGTTAATAAGTACATATTTGAGCACAATCAGCTAATGTGGATGTAATTACACAAAATCAATATAACCATATATGTCTTGCTCATCTAGCCAGTGGAGTAGCATCAGTTGAAGGCTAAAAAACAATGCAAAAGCGCATTGTGACTAGCGATGTGTGACAACATTTGACAGTTTGGTCGGTCATGTGATCACGTGTTTTATATATATATATATATATACATTTAAGGCGGCGAGCTGGCAGAAATGTTAGCGCGCCGGGCGAAATGCTTAGCGGTATTTCGTCTGTCGTTATGTTCTGAGTTCAAATTCCGCCGAGGTCAACTTTGCCTTTCATCCTTTCGGGGTCGATAAATAAAGCACCAGTTTCGCACTGGGGACGATATAATCGACTTAATCCCTTCGTCTGTCCTTGTTTGTCCCCTCTATGTTTAGCCCCTTGTGGGCAGTAAAGAAATATATAATATATATACATATATATATATATATATATATATATATGAACATATTGTTCAAATGGACAAAAAGCAAAAGACAGGGACAGGTGAGGGAGCAACAAAGAGGTGTATTTGCTTGATGCGTGGGAAAAAATGGTAAAGTCTTTGACGTTTCAAGCCTATGCACTTCAGCAGAAAGAAACAAAAAAATGGAGAGGAAAAATATTTTAATCTGTATATGTATATGTACACACACACACGCACACACACACGCACACACACACGCACACACACAAGATTTCTCTCAGATTGGTCAAGTGATGTAGAGACTTCTGATGAGACCACAACAACGGTTGAAAATCAATTAGAAGCTTTTTCTCAATTGTTCAATCTGCAGAGAAATAGGTAAGTCTAATATATATAGGTATATACATACATACATATATATGTGATGATGATGGTATATATATATATATATTAATATATATAAAGCGATAAACGTTACCCTTTTCAATATTAGCGAGGCACATGGGTCAGGTTACCAGGTTTCTGTGGCGTATGTGTCCCCCCCTCCAGCTGGACGGGACGCCAGTCCATCGCAGCATTACTCTAAGAAACAGGAAGAGAGAGTGAGAGAAAGTTGTGGCGGAAGAGTACAACAGGGGTCGCCACCACCCCCTGCCAGAGCCTCGTGAAGCTTTTAGGTGTTTTCGGTCAATAAACACGCACAACGCCCGGTCTGGGAATTGAAACCGCGATCCTCCGACTGCAAGTCCACTGCCCTAACCACTGGGCCATTGGGCCTTCACACACACACATATATATATGTGTGTGTGTGTGTATGTATGTGTGGATGGAGATATATATACACGGTGGTTAGTCATAAAGAAAAACCTAACTTGAAACAATGATTCAACATGTTCATATGTAATAAGTATGTTATACTTCATTAAAAGATGAAGATGATGGTGTTGATGGCGATGACGATGATGATGATGATGATGATGAAGATGATATACTTCATAGTGTCTCAACTTGTTACTGAGCTCTTCATGCAAGTTGTAGTTTTTGTTCCAAAAATATAGATGAATATATTACACATACACACATGCACACACACGTGCACACGCACACATACTTATATATATATATATATATATTAGTAGAATAGAATATGAAGTAATTGTGTATTTAAGAAGTTGCTGAGGGGATCGGCAGGATATGACTTATTGTTTTCTTTAGAAAACATAACAGATACTTGCTTCACACATGCACAGATCCTGGTACACACACCACACACACACACACACACACACACACACACACACACATACACACACACCAAGCACACATACACACAGGCATATACACCATATACACCCACGCAAAGACAGACACACAGATATTTCGACATGCTTTCCTTCCACTTGTTTGCAAATGTCTCTTAAAGAATTATTTTCTTTCTTTTTTCTTTTTTTTTTTTTTTTTACTAGTTTCAGCTCAAGAGCTGTGGCCATGCTGGGGTATCACTGTTAGCTTTGCTACGCTTTTTGCTAAACCTCCTCTGACATGTGGCATTTGGTGAGCGAGAGAGTTTGATGTTGCTGGCCTCATCTGCGCTTCTTGCTGTGAGGTAGATTCATCCGGAACTCTTGACAGGATGAGAACCTGTTATATTTTGAAGACACCTACATCCACCCCATGTAGGTCTCTCAGGTTTTGTGGGAGGATATTGAAGAGCCTGTGGGCTCATGAAACCCAAGCTGTTGCAGTATCTGGTCCTGTATCCTGACAGCAATGTAGGGATTTTTAGCACTAAGCAGTGGTGCCCTGTTCTGCAGTTTGTGTTATATTATATATATATATATATATATATATACATATATAAACTAAGATATGTTTCGACCAAAGATTGGTCCAGGCTATGTCTAACTTAATAGCACCACCTGATAGGATTATCTAAATCCTGTTTAATTTATGGTCCATTCAAGTAGTGAGTTCTTGTTGAGTGAGTTGTATCCAATTATGGGTGGCTTATCTGGTATTCCTTGAAGAAATCTGTCCAGCCTCCGTTTAAAGGTGATGGGATCCTTTTCTTCTTTGATGTTTTTGGGACAATGTTAAACAGGGCAGAGCCTGCTGAGGAAAAGAAATTATGTCGCAGTGTACCTATATGCTGTGAACCTGAATTAGGCAGGGGACGTATGGCCCGTGGTCCCTGCCTTGGATGAACCTTGAAACTAATGTTCAGGTCATTTGGGCAATGCTGGCGGTATATTCTCCTCAAGGCGGCGAGCTGGCAGAAACGTTAGCACGCCGGATGAAATGCTTAGCGGTATTTCGTCTGTCGTTACGTTGTGAGTTCAAATTCCGCCGAGGTCAACTTTGCCTTTCATCCTTTCGGGGTCGATAAATTAAGTACCAGTTACGCTCTGGGGTCGATATAATCGACTTAATACCTATGTCTGTCCTTGTTTGTCCCCTCTATGTTTAGCCCCTTGTGGGTAATAAAGAAATAGGTATATTCTCCTCATCGTACAAATGATGTACCACTCGCAGTAGCGCTGGAGAGAGTAGAGTTTCAAGGCTTTAAGGCGGTCCCAATAATCGAGATAAGTAATTCCTTCAATACTTTTGTGTGGTACCTTGACAAGTGTCTTCTACTGTAGCTCCAGGCTGACCAAAGCCTTGCGAGTGGATTTGGTAGGTGGAAAACTGAAGGGAGCCCAGTGACCTCACTAATGTCAGTGGCACGGAAAGAGTACCCAGTACACACTTAAGTGGTTGGTGTTAGGAAGGATATCTAGCTATAGAAACCATGTCAGTGCTGACATTGGACCTCAATGCAGCCCTGCAGCTTGCCAGATCCCAGATCTTATCAAACTGTCCAACCCATGCTAGACATTAAATAATAATAATGATGATGATATATACATATACATAGAAACACTGCCAGATCTGACTGGCCTGGTGCAGCCTTCGGGCTCCCCAGACTCCAGTTGAACCATCCAACCCATGCTAGCATGGAAAGCGGACGTTAAATGATGATGATGATATATATCTATCTATCTATCTATCTATCTATCTATCTATCTATCTATCTATCTATCTATCTATTTATCTATCTATCTATCTATCTATCTATTTATCTATCTATCTATCTATCTATCTATCTATCTATCTATCTATCTATCTATCTATCTATCTATCTATCTATCTATTTATCTATCTATCTATCTATCTATCTATCTATCTATTTATCTATCTATCTATCTATCAAGATATTTGTGTGTGTGTGTGTGTTTGTGTGTGTGTGTGTGTATTAACAGCTTAACACAAAATTGCATTGCATGAATCTTCAAACAGAAATTCCTATCTGATCCTTTGGATAGATATTTCTGCACCAAAATAAAACACATAAAAAAAAACAAAATCATTTTTTTTTTGCATCTGTAAACCTTAAAGTTATGTAAATCAAAGTCAACCTGATATACAATATTTTAACAGTTTAATTATGCAACTGATGCCATTTCTCCTTACTTTCAGTTTCACAAATATTCAATCAAGCAGATGTCCAAATTGATCTGTAATAAACAATTTCCTTCAATCCAGGGTGGCATTAGGCCTTCGTCCTTTTAATTGCTAACACACTTCATTCACAGTAAGGATTGATGATCACTCCCTGAAAAATATTTTGGCTTCCATACGTGTTTCTTGGAACTCCTTGTATAATTTTGTGCACAGTTAGACATAGCTTTCAAAAGCAATGAGAGTAATTATACATGGTTTGTTAATAGTAGATATAAAATGAGCAGTAAAAAGATACATTAGAAAAACTGAGAACACCTTTAAAACAAAATTCATATAACACACCTATTTGTTTAGGTCTAGAAATAAAAGTAATGCAACAATTCTTTCAAAATATGTTTGATTCCTGAATAACAAAACAGAAAGCAACCCATGGTGAAATGGGAGTATATTGCAAATGCCAGGTGTATAATGGTTGTAGCAGGCACTGCTAATTACACGCACCTGAAAGCTAAAAATTTTGACTGGTGGGTGTTCTCCTCATACCTCCTTGCAAAGAACTGAAGATTCAAGCTTTCCAGCATATTCTTGATTCAGTGAACGGAAAGCATATTCTCATATACAAAAGGGATACAGAAAAACCAAAACAGAAAATTTTGTTATTAAGTCAAACATAAATGACCCCCTTTAAGAAAAATGACCATTTCAGTTTGGAATTACTGACCTTTATATGCAACCCTTATGTGGTTTGTGTTAGCCAATGAAAGAGTGAAGTGCTGTTACCATTTAGGAAAAATACTTGTTTTCTATTGGATTGAATTAACTATTCCTGCAAATTGTTACTGAAGATTAATGTGTGTGTGTATGTGTGTGTGTGTGTTTGTTATTCTATGGAATCACGATTTGGATGAGAATTGATTTGTGAGGCAGGATTTTATGACTGGATGCTCTTCCTGTCAACAACCATCGCTTGTCTTTCAAAAGTGCAGGGAGACTGGTCATAGCACCAAAGCAGTAATGTAAACATCGTCACCAATTTGCTCAAATAGTGACATGCATAATGTCAACATTTACTTACATGTACACACACACACACACACACACACACACATACACACACACATGCACGTATATATATATGCACACCTTTCACACGACATACACCTGACTTCCCACCTGGATCCCTGCTTAAGCTGGACAAGAACAAACCCGAAAAGCATCTGATTATCTGATGTTTTTCTGAGTCATCTCAAGGCATGGCTGTGAGGTTAAGTAGTGCACTAGCAGCCCATATGGTTTTTGGTTCAGTCCCAGTACATGGCACCTTGAGTAAGTGTCCTCTGCTATAGCTCCCTGGGTTGGCGAAACCCTTGTAGGTGTATTTGGTAGGCAGAAACTGAAAGACAGAGATGTGTGTTCCTTTCTTTATTCACTTTACATCCAATTTTTCCATGTTTGCATGAGTTAGATGAATATGTTTTACAGCTGAATGCCCTTCCTTCCATATAGGTATGTGTGTGTGTGTGTGTGTGTGTGTGTGTGTGTGTATGTGTGAGAGAGTATTTGTGTCTTGTTTTTGTGTCTTGCTTTGATATAGAGTGACGGCTGTAGATGAGTCTCACTGTCATGCAGGTGTTGGACTTCCTCTCCAATCTCCCATTAAAACATGCCTGAGAACCCACCTTGCCTGGAAACAGGTGAGTGTTGGTGACAGGAAAGGCATCAGGTGGTAGAAAATCAGCATCCATGATTTCAATGACTCCTGCAAGTATGGGACAGTGAACATTGAACTGATGATGTTGTTGGTCTCATTCACTAATAATTGCATTTGTATTTTGAATGACATTAGCAGTAGTTTTCATCTCCTCATTGCAAAGATAATTTCTTATTTCTTTATTTCCCACAAGGGGCTAAACATAGAGGGGACAAACAAGGACAGACAAAGGGATTAAGTCGATTACATCGACCCCAGTGTGTAACTGGTACTTAATTTATCGACCCCGAAAGGATGAAAGGCAAAGTCGACCTCGGCGGAATTTGAACACAGAACACAACGGCAGGCAAAATACCGCTATGCATTTCACCCGGTGTGCTAACGTTTCTGCCAGCTTACCGCCTAAAGATAATTTCTGTCAGTTTCAAGTCACGATATAATGTATATGAAACCCAACCAAGTATGTCCAAACAGGTACAACCATTTGCAAATGATCCCAGTGGGTCCACCAGCAAAACCAATGATGGGTATGATTATTCTCCAATCATGTTGCTCATGTTATACTCCTAGAATTCTTGTCACTTGACCTTACTGGTGTAATATCTCCTGTGAATTCTTTGTCTCAGTCATTCTAAAAGCACAAGATCATTAGTAATTAGGATTGGTAATTTCATTATTACAGATTTTTAAAAAAAGAGAACAAAGAAAGAGAGAGAGAGAGAGAGAGAGAGGAAGAGAGAGAGAGAGAGAGAGAGAGAGTGTGTGTGTGTGTGTGTGTTTTAATGATATAGGAACATCTTTTAATATACTTCCATTGTGAAGTCTATGCCAGGTAGCTAGGAAACAGACGTAGGGAC
>NW_021823714.1:0-21593 GCF_006345805.1 Octopus sinensis | reverse complement strand
AGAAAAAAAAAATGGCGCGATCAAACTCGAACTTCGATCACGTGACCACAATACCTATTTCTTTACTACCCACAAGGAGCTAACACAGAGGGGACGAACAAGGACAGACAAACGGATTAAGTCGATTATGTCGACCCCAGTGCGTAACTGGTACTTAATTTATCGACCCCGAAAGGATGAAAGGCAAAGTCGACCTCGGCGGAATTTGAACTCAGAACGTAGCGGCAGGCGAAATACCTATTGTTTTATTACCCACAAGGGGCTAAACATAGAGGGGACAGACAAGGACAGACAAACGGATTAAGTCAATCACATCGACCCTAGTGCGTAACTGGTACTTAATTTATCGACCCCGAAAGGATGAAAGGCAAAGTCAACCTCGGCGGAATTTGAACTCAGAACGTAGCGGCAGACGAAATACGGCTACGCATTTCGCCCGGTGTGCTAACGTTTCTGCCAGCTTGCCGCCTTAATCGTGACCACAATACCTTCTATAAGCGCGAATGCGCAGAAGGCAGTGTGACAGTCATAAAAATATGGCAAAAGTGCGGATAATTTTTGACTCCCCCTCGCATACATACATAGATAGATAAATAGATAAACAGTCAAAGAGAAAGACAGATAGATAGATTGATGGATATGTATAGCGAGAGAGAGAGAGAGAGAGGGGTCAGTTTTTCTTTCAGGCATGTTATATTGTATACACGACTGTGTATATTTTCGATAATTCTTTATTAATGAGTTTTCTGTATTTTCCTAAATAGTCTGTTAAGTTTAATTAATATAATAACACCTTCTTAGACATTGTCAACCACATCTTTTGTTGCATAATGGAACAATTGGGTTTTTAGATTCAATTGTAATATGTTCTTAGCAAAATAAACTCTGTTAACTCCCACTTTTCCTGATCCATTTCCTTAGTTTACTCACAAAGACGGAGATAGATAATCGAGATTGGAAACATATAAAAATTACTAGAAATATGTATGTATGTATGTATGTATGTATGTATGTATGTATGTATGTATGTATGTATGTATGTATGTATGTATGTAGGTGTGTGTATATTTATATATATATATATGTATATATATATTTGTTGTGCAAGATTTTTTTATGTGAAATCATGTGTTGAAACAGATATTGTTGTATTTCGGAATGGTCATTTTGCCAGTTTAGCCAATAAAAACACACGCACTATATATTTGGTGTTACTTAACACTGAAGCAAAGTAACACCAAACATATAGTCCGAAATACAACAATATACATATATATACAGAGGTGGACACCGTTAATCGAAAAGTTAACTCTGTCAATCGTTAATCCGTTAACCAAAAAGTTGACTTCGTTAATTGTTAATCCGTTAATTCTTTGAAAATGTGACGGAATTTAACGTTAATCCGTTAAAGTTAACTTTTATTGAAAAAAGCATAACTACAGTTTAACAATCTACCGACCTTGTTGCCTCATAACTTCCAGAAAGATGGATACTTTAAACGAAACCTCCACCAAATAATCGCTCATATCCTGTAATTTGAGTGTTATCTAAAGATTTGTTGAAAAATTTTTTCCGGGGGGTTGGAGAGAGGTGTTTCGGAAAATTCACAGGACCTGACATTTTCCTCCTCATAACTTTCTGGAAAATAGGTATTTTTTAATGAAATTTTATACAAATACCTTTCAAACGATATAGATTACGATTACACAGTTGGAATTTTTTTTTTGGCCCATGACACTGCATGAACCTTGGCTTTTGTATTTGACGCCTGTTGCTTTAAGTATTTTATTTCGATTTTATGTATATATGTATGTATGAGCCAATGAGGGAGACCTCTATATGGTAGCTAGACCAGGTAGAAATATATACCTGCATGTACGTATTGTAGACAGAAATAAGCAAACATATAATATACATATAAAAATAGAGAATGCATAGAAAGCAAGGTTGCTAGATAGAAGCTTAGTGAGATTGAGAAAGAAGAAAGAAAGAGAGAGAGAGAGAGAGAGAGAGAGAGATGGGGTAGTAACAATGAGAAAGAGTGAAAGAAGTATATATAAAAGTTAATAGATTCTTCGATAGATAAGTAGATATTAAACACACACCCTCTCTCTCACGCACACGTACACACACACACACACACACACACAGACACAGACACACATACATGTTTGCATATATGAAGGTATAAGAAACTGATCGGGCTGCCACCTGAATTACCTTACATTAACGTCAGAAGCCAATACATACCATCACACGTTAGTTACATATGTTAACATACCTGTTTGATACACAACTTAAGCCTACAAACATAAATCAGAATGACAGGTTGAACAAAACAAAGACACTAACTACTTCACTATCGCTAGCTGCTTTAGTGAATAGGTCAGCACTCACTCGACAAGCTGGATCGACGACCTATTTTTTAAGGCAATACACCACCATTAGCCTTGGCTGTGATGGTTAAAGACAGAAAAGAACCAAAGAAGGTGGCTCCTTTCACATTCTCTTGGATATATATACATGATGATGATGACGACGATGATGATGATGATGATGATGATGATGATGATGATGATGATAGCTGTTCTTTGTGTTGGAGTATCACGGAGAAGAGCCATAAGCCTTTAAGTGGCACGACTTGGGGGAAAATATGAAAATTGTGCTGAAAAGCGTCATGACGATGATTCCTTCCCTCTTCGGCCTTTCTCATCTCTGCGGCATACATACATACATACTACATACATACATACTACATACATACATACATACATACATACATACATACACATATACACCCACCCACATACACACACACACACATACATACATATATGCATGCATACATACATACATATATATACATATATATCCACATATATGTATACACACACAAATATATGTGAGCATGTGTATCTATCTATCTATCTATCTATCTATCTATCTATCTATCTATCTATCTATCTATCTATCTATCTATCTATCTATCTATCTATCTATCTATTTATCTATACTTTGACTGCGTGACAAATAACGACTATTAATTACTCAATGTGTAATATATTTCCGTCTATATATCATAATTGCACTCAGAGTTATCAAATCCGGTTCACAACCTTACTCATACAGACAAACACACAGTTAGACAGATAGATGCATACATACATACATACGTACATACATACATACATACATACATACATACATACATACATACATACATACATACATACATACATACATACATGTACATGCATACATGTACATGCATATATAAATATATACAGGCACCGTCGCAGCTGCATCGTGTTGGGTTCATCGCCATTGCGCAATATTTTAGGCAAATGTCTTCTATAACCAATACCTTGAGAACGAATTTGATTGACTGAAATTGTGCGGAAAAGTGTAAACGCAATAGCTCTCTTTTCCACTTCTAAATCTAAGGAGTCGAGGACTAATTTGCAAGTCTGTATTCTCTGATCGGTCTTACACAGTGTGTATTCATTTCTAATATTCTTGGTCCTCAACAGATAAGTCCAGCACAATGTGTGCCACTCGGGGAGGCTTTTGCGTTTTCCGCCGCTCTCGGGCCCCAAAGCCTTCACAGGCTTACAGAGCAGGCTCACAAGTGCCGTCCTCATAAAAGCCTCGTCGTCGGCGGACTACCCCATCGCCCTGCTACTACTGTATTCCAGCTTGACTAATATAAGAGAGAACCCTATTCGGCACTTTAACAATTCATCTGATCCATCGCTCCGGACCGGTAAAATAATCATCAGTTTTAAAAGGATGGAAGGTAAAGTCTCATCGGTGGGATTTAAACTCAAAACGCAAGGAACGGAAGCAAACACCTGCAAAATATTTGAGGCGAATCTCTAATGATTCTACAGTTCGCAAGAGGGGGATAAGGAGAAAATAAGAAGAGGAAATTAAATAGGTCTCAGTAAAAATCCTTGCTGTATTGAGTTTTAAAATTTTGGTATCCTACAATGCATTTTACAACAGATCTAATTATATGGTACATTCATATTTATTAATGTGAATTGCTAGAGCTTAGAGTGTTTCTGTCAAATGAATGACTGAGTCAAGAAGATACAGGACTACCAGCTAACTGAGGGAAAGAGGTAGTTGGTAACCTGGGGGTAAAAACAAATAAACTACAGTCTACGTGGCTGTAAACAGGCACCACACATTTGAAAGGACTCATCACTGTTGTTGTTGTCATTGTTGCCGACATCGTTGATAATGTTGATATTGTTGGTTAGTCCAGGTCGGTGCTAACCAAGACGGCCAGGGAAACATAAATAGTCGCCTCGGGTCAGCCTGAGTGAACTTCAGATCTATGAGGGAAGACATTCCAGCTACGACTGTCACATCGTTTATTCAGGACGTAATGTATCCAGGGCTAATGTAAACCTCCACGACGGCAAGGCGTGATTTAAAGGAGACATAGTTGCTATTTCTAGGTCGTTCAGTGACTGCATAATTAGCTCGTAGATGGTCAGTTGAACAACTCGATGCGATTCACAAATCCATAGCTCCAAATAGATCCATCTTTTTGAGGAACATCGCACTCAAGCAGAGGTTTTTTCCAGTGGTTCCCAAGAGTGGTTCTCAACCCTTCTATTAAAATGAGCTTTCCCGCGGATCCCTTTTAATATGTTTATCCTCACACACACACACACACACACACACCCGCAATCACACACATACACACAGAGACATGAAATTTTGAATTTAGTGTACGGAGCCCCAGTTCTACCATTGCAGACCCCAGGTTGGCAACTACTGGTTTATTCTATAGAGTAAAATGTGATAGTCCGTGCAAGAAGTAGATTCACCACGGTCAATCCGTTCTCGTATTCCTGTTGTTGCTGCTGTTGTTCATTAGCTCAAAGTTAGGGCTATCTTCAAAGATGTTGCACGCGTGGCCATCTCATTTTTCTCCAAAGCATAGTGAGTGTATCTGAGATTGCATTATCCGATGAGTCCTTCAATTTATTAAGACACTAAAATGTATTTCGCTGATATTTCCTGCAAGACGAGCGACCTCTTAGGCGCTCCTTCGTTGGTTTGTAGGTTTTGGTGATGACTGAATCAGTCAACGTGGTCTTCACCGAAGCGTGAAAGTTGCTTTTCTGTTGAACTTAATATTAATGGATATGTAACCCAATACAGGGATTAATGGAGTTATGTTAGAAATTGCTGGCGTTCTTGATGTTTAGTAGGCTTCAATGGCTCTGTCAATTCGCCGCCTGCAATGGTAATCGAAGTGAATTAAGAGACATAAGAAAAACAATGTCTTGTGGTATTTGTTCTAGTCTTCTGCGTTTTGGGTTCAAGTTCCTCCGTGGTCAATTTTACCTTTCATCCTTTTGAGGGCCGATAAAATAAAGTATCAGTCCAGGCTAGTGGATCGGCAGAAGCGTGAGAGCGTAGAAAAATAAATACCTTGCGAGTATTTGCTCAAGCTCATTATGTTTAGGGTTCAAATCCTGCCGACGTCACCATCGTCGACTTTCATCCTTCTGAGGCTCGACTAAATCAAGTATCAGAGTCGTTCGGTAGATTGACAAAATCGGTCTAAAGAACAATGGACATGCAGAACTGTTAGATAAAATAATTACCAGTTGATCACTGGGGTTGATGTAATTGACTTGCCTCTGAAACTGCTGGCCTTGTGCCAAAATTTCAAGCAATTATTAGTATTATTATTGTTATTATTTAAACGTCATACGGCATCCAATATCGTGATGTTGTTGATTGAAGATATTGTGTCTACCAGGAGTTTGTACTGTCTGTCAAATCACAACAAGGACCTCAGACAGACAATACTTTATGCGATATGCATGCAGTTCCAAGTAATGCTGATTTTTAAATTACACCTAGATTGTAGGGTATTTCTAAAGTTTCCAAATGTTTCTTCAGGCTGGGTAGTATTGAACCCAATGCTCCGTAGCTGCCACATCTTGGCGATCTCAATTCTCGGGTCTCCATATTTATCGATCTTTTCTCTTTCTTTCATGATAATATGTTGATCTCCTGGAACTGCGACATCGATTATTAGGCATTCTTGTTTGTCCATCCTAAAGGTTACTATGTCTCTTTGGAAGTCAAAGTCCCACTTTGGTCCATATTGTTATTATTATTATTGTTGTTGTTGTTGTTGTTGTTGTTGCTGCTGCTGTTGCTGCTGCTGTTGTTACTGTTTTATAGTTGTTTAATACAGCATCTTCGCTGGGATAGGTAACGCAGTGTCAGCTGTCCACAACCAGTGGACGAAGGTTGCATACTTCGTTCTGATTTCGAGAAATTCGCAGAGGATTCATGCAGTTCCAAGCAATACCGTTTTTTATAGGTAATTCTATCTATACGTTTATGCCTATCTTTTGAATCCAGTTTTGAGCTTCATACTTATAGCTCTCAAAGCTACAACAAGTACGACACTCACCCTCCATGACAACTATATTTTAATCTCCCATTTCATATCATAATTCATAACCTTTTTATTTATTTATTCGTATTTCAACACCAAGGAGTTTTACGTGACTTGACTCACTATGATTCAAGCCAACGTAACGCCTACACGACTGCCCGACCTTCGACAAATAGCAGTCAACTCTTTTTTCAAATAACATCTGCCGTCTTAGAAAAGAAGGACATATTCCACAATACAGACCATATCAGATAATGTGGATATGGGTTCCTTGTGTTCAGGAAAAAGACGCGATGGTCATGGCTGAAAAACCATTTAACAAATAGTGCAGGCGTGGCTGTGTGGTAAGAAGCTTGCTTCACAACCACGCAATTCCAGGTTCAGTCCTATTGCGTGGCACCTTAGGCAAGTTTCTTCTACTATAGCCTCGGGCCGATCAAACCCTTGTGAGTGGATTTAGTATACGGAAACTGAAAGAAGCTTGATAACCGATGTTGATGTATTTAGGTCCCCGTAACTTAGCGGTTCAGCAAACGGGACCAATAGAATAAGTACTATGCTTACAAAGAATAAGTCCTGGGGTCAATTTGTTCGACCAAAAACCCTTCCAGGTGGCGCTCCAGCATAGCCGCAGATAAATGACTGAAACAAGTAAAAGAATAAATGAATATATCTGTCGATCAGAGTCAACTTGAAGTTAAATAGCAACAACAACAACACTCGTTATACATCTACGTGCTCGACCGACCAGCTAGAATAAGCGGCCACATCTAATTCGAAACTCCCTACCATCATTTTTTTTTTTTAAAGAAAATCCAACATAATAATTGATATTATTTTCTTATCTTATTGTCAAGAAAGAAGGCAGTGCCCATGACACTTTAAAGGATCCCTTGAGCTCTCTCCCTTGACGGAAGGAAAGAGGAAGGTATCCGCAAAGGCGAGAGCGTGTTTGAATGTTTGCAACATAGAAGACACATCTAATGGCATTCAAGAAGCCAAGCGATGATGGGAAACCAGGCGACGAATTAAATCTACCGGTCTAAAATTTGGAATACACAGAACACGACAGGATTATCACGGTAAGGATAGGTTTACTTGACCAGAAATGACCTGAAGCAAAAAAAAAAAAAAAAAAAAAACTCAAAAACGACGAAAAGACAAGCAAACAAAAAATCTCAACTAAAGTCATAAAATGTATAATAAATAAATAAATAAATAAATAAATAAACTTATAAGAAGAGAAAGAAGTAATGTTTACTCTGGAATTGACCGAATCAACCATGTGGAAAACAAAATGGACAACAGAGATATCTTAACTGACAGAGCTTCAGAGAAAGTCAGTCGATAAACTTAATAGCTTTAATTGCAAAACTGACCGCTTCGACATGAGATGCTGCTTATTTGTGTCCACACATTTCCAACCGTTTGCTTCACTGATTGCAATCCAAAGCTTCATTCCTTCTGGTTTTTAGTGTTGTGCTTCACTTCTTATTTTCTCTGCTTTTTTATCTATCTATCTATCTATCTATCTATCTATCTATCTATCTATCTATCTATCTATCTATCTATCTATCTATCTATCTATCTATCTATCTATCTATCTGTCTGTCTATCTATTTTCCTCTCTGGTCAATCTCTCATCAACTTCTTCAAGTACCACTTGAAAAGGAAAGTGAGAGTAGAGAGGCAAGTTTTGTCTAGCGAATGTTTTAAAAAAAGATGGGTGAATGTAGCAAGGATGGCACGTATGAATGACGAAGCCACCTTGAGCATAATCCTATGAACCCAGAAATTGAAAACAGAGGGTTACCCACTTGCAAACAAATGTGGTAACATATAACAATATTGACCAAGGTTACCGTGGTCTTTTTCGTAGGCTTTTCTTCCCACGGATAAACCTTACTTGCTTTCCCCTTTACACCATATATCATAACACTGTGATACACGATCCCTATTGATCGTTCTTTTTTTTTCCTCTTCCCCCTTTTTTCCCCTTTTTTCTTCTTTTTTCATTTCTCTTTCCTTTTGTTCCTTTTCCTTTTCTTTTTTTTCTTTTTATTCTTTTTATTTTATTCAATTTTTTTTTTGTTTTTGTTTTTGTTCTTTTCTTCCCTTTTACGATCCCTCTTGATCGAAAACCTACACCACCCCCTTTTTTTCTTTTGTTTTTGTTCTCTTCATCCCCCAAAAGAAAAGCTCTACCTTGTAACTTGTCCCATCTGTGTGCAGCCCTGTGTGGCCAATAAAGAAACTTATCTATCTATCTATCTATCTTTCTATCCAATTTACTATTTAAACATCCATTACTCCCTCAATTTATCTATCTATCTACCAACGTATGCTTATATGTAAGCGTAAATATACGTACGAACATAAGTATATATCTTTAAACTGCACGCGCGCGCGTGTCTGTATGCATGTATGAATGTATGTATATGTGTGAAAGAACGAATGCTTGTGTGTAGGTTTGTGCATATGTCTATTATTTATGCTTCTATCCAGAGGGAGTTTTAAGTTCGTTTATTCCGTTTTGTTTTATCATTCCAATAGTTGTTCTTACCTTTCCGTTGTGTAATTTAAACAATATATTTTGCATATAACAGCCACTATTAATACAAATAAGTATTGTTTTTCCTAGAGTAGATTCGTTTTGTTTTGTCTGTATTCAAAAGTTCATTTAAGTCTATTTCGTTTATATGTCAGACCGCCTGATGATCCCAACAGACAAAATGGAAAAAGCGTTGCCCAGAAGATGAGGAGGTAGGGGCGCTGGAACCGCCACTCTGATTCACAAGGTTCGCCTGGGAGTTTTTGTCAGTTACTTGCTTGGGAAATCTTAGTTGATCGAAAGTCTTCAACCCTCTGTTATACATGTGTGAAATGCTTCTGTACATTTCTGTAGTTATTTAGTATGCAGAATGAGATATTTTGCGTAAATAGCTATATATATAATAATATGAATAATATATAAATATATGCATATATACATATATGTACATACCGACATCTATATGTATATATACATGCATATATGGGTACAGGACATAAAAAAAAAAGTTGAACACAATGAGTAACGAAAACACAAAAACAAAAACATGGAAACGATCTTTTTTTTTACAAATAACGAAAAAACAGAGTACAAGACATACAACACAAGGAATATTCCCCTTCTTCGCTTGTCCCTGTTTCGTCTACTCCGCGTTTCTCCCACTCTCTCTGTCTCTGTCTGTCTGTCTGTCTGTCTCTCTCTCTTCTCTCTCTCTTTCTCTCTCTCTCTCTTCTCTCTCTCTCTCTCTCTCTCTCTCTCTCTCTCTCTCTCTCTCTCTCTCTCGTTCGCTCGCACGCTCACTCATCATGATCTCACCAGTTACATTCCTTCTCTACTCCAGATATACTTCAGGCGATGAAAGAACAGAGAAATTTGACTTATTGATTGACCGAACGATTAATTAAAGAATCGATTAGTTAATTGGTTAAATACTTAACCAATTTAAAAATAAAAAGAATTAAAGAAGTGAAATAGAACCAGTGTGTGCATTTATTTTTGCTATAATGATCCTCATACAAGACATAAATATGAAGCCATAAATTTTTCATAAATAAACCATGTTATCGGACTACCGTACCTCAGCTTTATCTTCTTTTAGACGATCCATATAAGATTTTCGGAGTCCACATAACAAAATAGTAAATTGAAGATCCAGAATAGCATTTTATGAGCCCTTGAAAAAATTTTCCTCTAGACGTATGTATTGGTATATATTGCAAGAAACAGCCAGGTTTCTTTCTCTAACATTTCATATAGTAAACAAGTGAATGTTTGAAAAACAAAATAGGAATTTTGAATGAAGTTTTTATAAAGCTAGTTTTTTTTAGCATCGAATGGCTAAAGGGGTCCACAGAATAAAATAGTAATTAAAGGGGTCCATGGATAAAAAATGGCTGAGAACTTCTGTTTCAGATTATCCATATAGTTGCTTATATTTTGGTCAAGAAAATTACAATATAGAATGTAAAACAAGCAATTCTGGTTGTGATGTTTTATGTACCAGCGATAATCTGCTATGATTTTGTAGTCATCTACTCACTGCAAAGAGATGTCAGGCGAATGGAAGTTCAAAATTTCTTTCATCTTTCTGGGAGAATTTGTCATTTTGACAATGAAAAAAAGTTTCTTAAAGTTTATTAAATAATGTGAAACAATACTCACGCATAGGATATGTATGCTGAGGAAAAAGCTATAACGAGGTGATGTGACTTTTCGACATAACTGTCGACGTACCGTAAGGAATTTTTCATAGGTTTGTGCTAACAGAGTCTGATACTTTGGCATGTTTTCAATACATTATCATTAGTTATAATTATTGTGGCCAAAGTACTGTAACTACAAATGTACTTTTGGCGATTTCGTTTCTTTCTTTGAACTTTTCCTTTTTTCCTTTCCGATGAAAGCTATGCTCGAAACGTCAAACTCTCTCTTTTTTCACCGAGCGTCAAGCTAAGACATTTCTTGAGCACGTCCTCTTGTTGTCCCTTAATTTTACTCGTTTATTTGAATTGATTATTTATTTGAATTGACTATTTACTGCACGCTCAATCGGACTGATTTGGAGTACCTTATTCATGAATTTTCTTACTCTGCCCTTGGATCACATTATCTATAAATTCCTTCGCATACGTCGTTTCTGCACTTTTGATTGTGTATCATTCATTTATTCATTTTTTATTCATTTTTTTTATTCCTTTACTTCTGTTACTGTTATACTTGTTTATTTTGATCCTTTTATTTTATCTATCTATTATTTCCTTTTTTTTTTTATTTTACTTTCCATCTATTATTTTAATTATATTTAATTTTTATTTATTTTATTATTTATTATTTTTTATTTAATTTTTATTATATTTAATCATATTTAGTTTTTATTACATTTAATTTTTTCCATTTATGTTTTATTTTATTATTGTATCTATTTTTTATTAATTTCTGTCACTAATTTGTTCACACAATCTTTTCCTTTCATGGCTTCATTTTACCAATTTCTACTTATTTGTATTAATTTTTTATCTCCTGTTCCTATACGACACACCACATACCACCACCGCTCCCCTCTTACGCACGAACACGCATGCACACACAACCCCATACACGCACGAATGCACACATACCTCCACACACACAACCCTCTACATACAACGCACACACATGCACACATATACACACATATACACGCATGTACATACACTTCCACACACATACGCAATACAGTGACACACAGAGATAGGTACACGCACACTTATACAGTGAGAGAACGCGCGTCAGAATGACACACAAACATAAACACACGCGCACACACACATGTATACACATTCTTACTTCGTCCACGCACACATGCCAACACACGCATGCCAACACATGCAGGCCAACACATGCATGCCAACACACGCACCCACACACAACCACAGCCATCCATTCACATACCCTTCAGACAACGCACCCACACTCAGCCTCAACCCTATCTCCCTCTCACACACGTACACACACAGGCAGGCAGGCATACACACACGAACATATACACACATGAATGCACATATACCTCCACACACACAATCCCACGCACATACACACACATATACTTATACGCACGCACACACACACATGGACACACTTACACCTCCATACAGACACAACACACACATACACGCACACACATACATACACACACATACATACACTTTCACAATTACTCACACGCACATACATACACACATCGCCACACGCATACATGAACACACACATGTATATGCAGAGAGAGACAGTGACACAAAGAGTGGGACACAAACACGCACCCATACACATGTCCACATACACACATACACACATTCCCACTCTGTCTACGTACACATACCAACACACACATACACACACACTTCGGCACCCACCCATTCACATATCCTTCGAACTGCTTCTCAAACATCCTTCAAACTGCACCGACTCACTACTGACCATTCCATCTACGCGCACGTGCAAAAACACACAACTACCCATACAAACACCTGCCACCATAGCTGCTGATCTCTCACTACGACATTAACAGACACACCAGACCACTCACATAAACAAACACATGTAAATAGTAAATGCTACACACACCACACAGACACATTATTACTACCACACACACCCTCTACCACACACACACACACTCAGTTACTGCCACACACACATGCTACCATACACACACATGCCACCACACACACATGCGCATACACCTACACATACACACAGATGCCAACCATTCCTTACACTCTCCTGTCCCCAGAAAGCACTTTCTTTTTGTCCATCTACTTCTGGCCATTCCTAAATGTAACTACTCGTAGACTGTTGGCGATTTTTTTTACCTCGTTCCCATTCTTTTGGACTTTCCTATGTCTCCTGTTTCCGAAGAAGGGCTTTACTCGAAACGTAAAACTACCACTCTTTCTTTCCTTCTCTGAGCATCTCATTAAAACTGTGTATGTACCCTGTCCTCACGTTGCTGTTTTTTCTTGTTGTCTCTCCCCACCGTTTTTTGATTAACTATATATATATATATATATAATTTTTTACTTGTTTCAGTTATTTGACTACCGTCATATGTATAAAACTACCTAAACACGCAGGTATTTAATTCTCTGTCTGTCTGCCTATTTTTCTGCCCTCTTCTATCTATCTATGTATCTATCTGTCTGTCTGTCTATCTATCTATCTATCTATCTATCTATCTATCTATCTATCTATCTATCTATCTATCTATCTATCTATCTATCTATCTATCTATCTATCTATCTATCTATCTATCTATCTGTTTGTCTATCTATCTATCTATCTATCTCTATCTATCTATCTATCTATCTATCTATCTATCTATCTATCTATCTATCTATATCTATCTATCTATCTATCTATCTATCTATCTATCTATCTATCTTTCTAATTATCTGTCTGACATTGCGTATCTTTTTTGTTTTATGTTCAAATATTCACGTTTGGTTAAGCAACACAGTGAATGTTAAAGATCATGAATAACGCTCGAAATGTATTGAATGCCCAACTTGCAGCATCAGTGAGGTTGACTCCCTCACAATCAGCATGATGATGATGATGAACATCATAATCATGATCAAGATCATCATCATCAAGCAGATGCATGGCGTTACAAAACGGCTACCATGGGAATAGCCATGTGGCCACTTGTAATATATACATACATCCATAAATGCATGCACACGTAGAAAAATGCATAGATGTATACACATATGTGTGTATCTCTCTCAATATCACGCTCTCTATATATTGTGTGTTAGTGTATATATATGTGTGTATATGTATGTAAGTATATATATGTATATGTACATATATATATGCATACATATATACATACACACACACACACACACACACACATACACACACACATATATAACTTATAAAGAAGGGCAAAAAAGAAATTATTTTCATGCCAATATGCTGATAACAGTCTTTAAATCGTCAATTTCCACATATTATACACTCACTATAAATACACGTCGTGCTGAAATTGGGGAAAGCTAGCCAACAGAATTTTTCATCCTATATTAGTAGTATATATATATATATATATATATATATATATATATATATATATATACAGAGAGAGAGAGAGTTCATCCTATATTAGTAGTATATATATATATATATATATATATATAAAGAAAGAGAAAGAGAGAGGGAGGTAGAGAGAGGGAGAGAGAAAGACGCACACAAACACCTGCAGAAATATTTGTATGTGCGTGTGTATTTAAGTGTGCAGCGAGTGTGTATGCGTATGTGTGAATGAATATTTATTTCTAGAGTAGAAATCATTTTTAGATGGTGATCAAGAACCATAACTAGATTGATAAATTTTGATCAATAATGAAATAGGTCATTACCACAGTAAATACTTTTTATTCTAACGATAAGATATGCACTAAATATGGAGAAAAAATGGAACAGGTTATTTTATAACAAATTCCACCAACCTAAATTCACGCATAAGGATTCTGTAGACCAGTGGCCTAAAAGACACGTATCTTGAATGCTACACATTGAGATCGATCCCGATACTATATAATTGCGAAAATTCTTTCATTCATTCAACTATGCTAAATTTACTCTCTCTCTCTCTCTCTCTCTCTCTCATGCATACATATACTCATGCAAGTATGCACGCACACATATATCTGCAGCTCTGCAGATACTTGCTAACAAATACATGCATGTACGTACCACACACACACACACACACACACACCTGTACACTCTATCTATTTGCCGGTCTCGTGCTTTCAGTCATCCGCACCCCCATATATACAAATGTAAACATACATAAACTGTATGCACCTTCAAGCTGCCTTTCCTCTATCATTTTTCTCTCCGATTCTGTCTACTTCTGTCTGAATGACTGCTAGTCTGCCTGCCTGCCTGTCTGTCTACCTGCCTGCCTGCCTGCCTGCCTGCCTGCCTACCTGTCTGTCTGTCTCACTCTTTCATTACGAAAGTCCTTCTCCCCACCAAGAGCATTGGCCATCGACGACTTTTCTCCATTATTCTCGACCCTGGGCTATATTTCTGCCTCTCTCCTGTTAGACCCTTACTTTTTCCACCGTGTCTTCGTATTCTGCCTTTTTTTTTTTGCCTTGAGAGAAGGCCTTTCTCCTTCAGGTCTTTTACGTTTTGAATTATCATCGATTCTTCTAAAACTTCTTTCTCTTAGGAAGGGTTGTTGGTCCAACGCAAACCCATTTTTACCTCTGGCAAAAAGTGGCACATATTAATCTATCCTCTATCCTTTGATCTGTCCAGTATGGGAGACCCTACAAGAGGCTTGCACCCCGCTGGCACAGCTCTCAGAGTCACTGAGGCACAAAAACCACCAAACCGCAACAAAGACTGGACCTTGTGATGATCTCTCTTTTATGCGCATGCACGTTTTCTCAGACATACACCGCGCGCACACACACAAGCGCGCATTCGTACGTACACTTCTTTACCCCAACACAAATTGCAAAGAACATAGAAACGCACTTCCGTTCATTTTAGTCGAGCAAAAGGCATTCTGGCAATGCCATCCCAATTTTTATTTTAAAATATACTGTACAGGCGTAGGAGTGCCTGTGTAGTAAGTAGCTTGCTTACAAACGACATAGTTCCGGGTTCAATCCCACTGCGTAGCACCTTGGGCAAGTGTCTTCTACTATAGCCTAGGGCCGACCAAAGCCTTGTGAGTGGATTTGGTAGACGGAAACCGAAAGAAGACCATCGTATATATGTATATATATATATATATATATATATGTGTGTGTGTGTCTGTGTGTATGTGTATGTTTGCGTGTTTGTGTTTGTTCCCCCAACATCGCTTGACAATCTATGCTGGTGTGTTTATGTCCCCGTAACTTAACGGCTCGGCAAAAGAGACCGATAGAATAAGTACTAGTCCTGGGGTCGATTTGCTCGACTAAAGGCGGTGCTCCAGCATGGCCACAGTCAAATGACTGAAACAAATAAAAGAGCAAATGAGTATCTATTGCTGCAATATCTCATGAATGCAGTGTCTCACGAATAAGATACTAGGTTGTGATTTGAGAAAGATTATGCTTCTGTTTCTAGCATATCGAGCGACTACGGATTGAACCCATCCGCCGGCTTATACATAACACCGTTGATTCTATGTCAACATGACCAATACGCCCTTCCTAATTTAATGACTAGGTTGTGATATTTGAGGTTAATATGGCTGCTATTTATAATAGGTCGAGTGGGCATCTAGAAGCTTCTACGTTGACTGGATATAATAACATACAAAATCACTTGTATGAATAGCTGTTTCAAATACTAAAATCAGTGAACCGTAAACAAAATATAACCGTGTTTGGTACATATTTACTGCAAGTCAAATTTGAACAAAGTAAAAAGAAAAAGAAGATTCATAAACCACTGCTCCCACCATTCCCATATATTGCAAAAATATAAAATAAAAAATAGGAAAAGAAAAATATTAATTTATTTATCTTTTTTATATATATATAAAAAAAAGTTATTTATTTTGTTTTCGGACGCATGATTTCTTGGATTAAGGTTCACATGAATAATTTCTATATATGGGACACAGTATGACGTTGAGGTGGAGTGTAAGGCATAAAAGGAGGAGGAGGAGGAAGAGGAGTAGAAGACAACAAACTAAGAACAAAAATTTTGTTGGGTGTTAACTTTAAGAATGCGTATGTGTGTGCATGTATGTGCGTTTGTGTGTGTATGGACACACACACACATATATATAGGTATGTATATATAATATATATATACACAAGCATACAAACAAATACGCACATCTCTCTATTTGGTGTTTGTATGCAAATATATTTATGTGTATATATATATATATATTATTATATATATAACATATATATATGTGATTGCATATATACTCATATATATATGTTATTATCTATCTGTATAATGCTTACTCTATCTATCTATCTATCTATCTATATCTATCTATCTATCTATCTATCTATCTATCTATCTATCTACCTACCTACATACATACCTACTTACATACCCTTCTATCTATCTATATTTGTGTATGTGTGTAAATATATTTGTGTGTATATATTATACTAGCTGGTGTACCCGGTAATTCCAGTGGGGTAAATATGTTGTATTGAAACGCCTTATTATTCTGATATAAGAAAGCAATTTCGTTATAACTGCCACAAAAGGTGTATTTTCCATCACGAAAAAGTACAAAAAACTGTCAGCTGGAGGAGGGAGAGATTGTTGGAGATTCGCGAGAGAGGTTTTTGGAGGTTGGCGAGAGGCCAAGGCATTATTCTGTCTAGCGAAGGCATCTGGAAAATGCATAACTGCTATCATTCACAGAAAAACTATTGTTTTCCCGTGAGAAAAGTACTGTTGAAGTGTTAAATGAAATTTGGCAATCGAGAATCGAATCCACGCTATGCCAGCATGAAGAATCGAAACCACGATATGAGAATCGAATCCACGCTATGTCTGTCATGGAAAAAGTGTAACTGTAAAAGTGCAGAATTATCGGAGTAATGTGCATTCAAAAAAGTATGTATGTATGTATGTATGTATGTATGTATGTATGTATGTATGTATGTATGTATGTATGTATGTATGTATGTATGTATGTATGTATGTATAGAAATGTATAAATGAAATCTTTAGTGTTTTAGATTCAAATTAAGGAAGTGCAATAATAATGTTTAGCAGTTCAAAACTGTGAGTAGTGAAATGCAGAATTACGTTGGCTGATCGTGAGAATGAAATATTGATCGCTTCGCTAAAATCTGCAGGTGGTATGGGTTATTTCCCTTGGGTTGTTTAAATAAAATATTAGTAATATGTAGTAGAGAGAAGGATCCATTCGAAGGGACCTATTATTGATTTTTTCAACAATCTAAGTATGTCACGAGGTTTCCAGACATGAATTCTACTCACGTGTCAAATAAAGTATAAAAATGATATTGCCTGCAAAAATTAGAAATAGGACATACAAAAAAACATCAATATTCAAAATAATCGAACATAAGCAATGAAATGAGTTATTTCTCTTGGGTGCTTAAAAAAATTAGTTATATGAAGTAGATATAAAGGTCCCTTCCAGGGGCTGTATTATCGATTTTTTCAACAGTCTAAGTATGTCACGAGGTTTCCAGACAGTCACCGATTTTCAAAAATGCTTCCAGCTATAGAAACGACGCTAGATAAAGTGTATAGTTTCTGAAGGAGATTAAATACCGAATTGATATATGTTGTAGTTTTCTTTTTATAGCACCAGTCCCGATACTTTCTGATCAGACCTCGTATACGTATGTGTGTGTATATCTATATGCGTAAATAATTAGGGAAACAACTTGTTTTCAGATACTAAAGAACCTATTCGGTAACAGTAAAATTTATCAGTTTTATTTTGAAGCTGGAATTTACAAGTTAATGCACATACACACATAATGGGCTCTCCTGTCGTAAATGACAGATGTGTGCTTCATAACTTCCTGTTGAACAACCTAC
Source organism: Octopus sinensis (assembly GCF_006345805.1). NCBI lineage: Eukaryota > Metazoa > Mollusca > Cephalopoda > Octopoda > Octopodidae > Octopus > Octopus sinensis. The sequence goes on along the minus strand of NW_021823714.1, from coordinate 3,057 downwards.
ACAAATATATACATATACATATACATGTACACACATACACATATACACACATATACGTATACACATATACGTGTGCACATTTATGCAATGGCTAGAATTGTTGATTGTGTTGCAGTATTCAGCAGTTTTCACTGATGAAACAATGTTGTCTTGGTACAGAACATTTGAAGAGATCTCTGTAATTCCTATATAGCTTGTTCCTATGTAGTGTTAGTGGTAAACAGAATCAGTGCGGGATACAGTTCTTGCTTTGTTTTTTTTCTATATACAACGAAGAGTTACAGCTGCATGAAGCAAAATTTCTAGTGCCGAATAAAAATTTGCTATGTGCAACAGAAGCAGTATTAGTTTAAGATAATAAACTGTGTATCATACTTAAATCAGACACACCATAGAACGCCTAATTAACTGCAGTATTCAACTTGGGATAACAGCTCTTACATACGCGTAGTTTAAAATAAATACATATAGGCAGTCTCGTTTATATATACAGTGATTGGACAAAATAATGGAAACACCTTAAAAATTAAAACAAATTTATTTTAATATGGGGTAGGACCGCCTTTGCCAGTAATTACAGCTTGAATTCTACGAGGTATGGAATCATGCAAAGTTTGAATTGTTTCCAAAGGAGTTTTTGTCCATTCTTCAGCTAAAACAATCTCCAGTTCTTGTAGTGATGATGGTAGAGGATATCGACTCCTTACTTGATTTTCTAAAATGCACCATAAATAGAATGTTCCTCGTGCCATTCAGTAACAACTTAAGTTGCGTGTATTGGTGCATTATCATCCTGAAAGATTGCGTTTCCCTGTGGAAACAGTTCCGCAACCATAGGATGAATTTGATCAGATAAAATGCTTAGTCTTGACTATTAATTCTGCCATGAAGGGAAACAATTGGGTCGGCGGATTTCCAAGATATAAGCCTCCCAGATCATCATAGATCCTCCTCCATGTTTAACAGTTGGAAGAAGGTAGTCTGGGTCAAATGTTTCTTTTGGCTGTCTCACACGTATACACGGCCGGTGGTCGGAAATAAGGTAAAGGATGATTCGTCCTAGAAAATAACATTCTTCCATTGCTCTAGGGACCAATTCTGTAGGTTTTTACTCCACGCTTTGTAACGCTTGTTTTTGAAAGTAGTGGTTTTCTGAAATGCAGCTCTCACATGAAATCCGGCTTTGTGCAGCTCCCGGCGAACAATTTTTGTGAAAATTGGGCTCTCGAGGTGGTCATTAAGCTCTGCAGTAATTTTGGGAGCGGTATTTTTGTGATCCTTTCTAACAATTCGTGTAAAAATCCAACGTTCCCTATCTGAAAATTTTGGTTTTCTTCCGGAGTTTTGTTTCGACGAGGAAGTTTTTTTCCCTCTTTCTCAAAGTTGTCATAACTTTCGATACAGTACTTCTTGATACACCAAACATTTCGGCTGTTTTCGTTACGCTAGCGCCTGCCATACGTGCACCAACAATTTGACTTCTTTGAAAGTCCGATAGATCTGTCATTTTAATGAATTTTAATTACCCTTTTCATATGATATCTGAAAAGAAACAGCAATTTTAGCAAAACATATTAAGCAACACTAATAATAAATCAAAAAACAAAAATAAAGCTTTTGACAGTTTTATAGATATTTCAAAATTATGTTGCTATGATGCTAGGTGTTTCCATTATTTCATCCAACTCCTGTATATATATATATATATATATATATATATATATGTGTGTGTGGTGTGTGGTGTGTGTGTGTGTAAGTGTCTGCTTTAACTATGACACACAAACTGCTATTTCCGTGCTTTTAAGAAGCACTATGAAAAAAATAATGCTCGAAAGCGTTGAACGAAGATAGCCAGTATGAATGACGAGCCGAAGTAAGCGCATTGTTCTTAATGGAAAAGTACACCACACACACACACACACACACACACACACACATTAATATATATATATATATATATTAGATCAATAAATGGTGGGGTGTGTTGATTTCACACTATATTGATTTTCACACTAGTTGATTTTCACACTAATAACAAACAAGGCATCCTACCCAACCGATACATATAAGACCCACCCAACGAACCCCCTATAGTCCACCCATCCAACAACCACATTCCTACCACATCTCCTACAGATCTCAAACCCTCACATCCCACACGAACCCAATCACCACCAAACTACATACCCCCTACATCCCCCCATACAATCTACAGTCACACACCCACAAACCATCGCATTTCTCACAAACCCTTACACCATCGCATCCCATACCAACACAAATACGACAACTACCTACCCCCCCTCCAACCTCCCCACCCAAAAACACTCCTACACATACAACCAGAACTTTAACAAAGAATACACCCCTTACCTCAACAAACCATTTTTTAGACAGAGGGGAAAAATACAAACACCCACCGCTAACACAGACCCAAAATAGAAAACAAAAATTATAAACCTCTCCAGCAAAACACTGACACCAACCCAAATCAACATCCTAGCAAGAGGTTTGAAATTCACACCCACCCCAAGAACACCAAACCCCCCGGAGGTCAAGGATGACATTTCTGAATTCTGCAGAAAACTTCGCCTAACAGAAGCTTTGACAGATATCAACAATGGGACGATTCATTGATCAGAAATAAAAGCAACTTCCTACCACCAAAAGGGAGAAATAAAACACTGGACGATTTCTGTAAACACATCCAGAGTCTCCCCTTTACCCCAAGCAAAACCAAGGTAAAATCCAATTTCAGTAAGGAAGAATGGGAAAACCTACGTGACATACAACTGGATAAAAACCTCACCATCAAAGAAGCGGCAAAGGGAGTGCTGTGGTCCTTATGGACACGGAATTTTATAAACACCTAGTGTTCTCCATGCTTAACAATAACATTTTCTATGAGGTTATTAACAACTACAAACAGCAAAAACACAGAAACCTCACAACACTACGCCACACTCCTACACGCCAACACGGTCAGGGACTCAGAAAAAGAAAGGGATTATATCACCATTTTCAAATGCAAGCCCAGCCTTTTTTATGGCCTTCCAA
>NW_021823713.1:0-21534 GCF_006345805.1 Octopus sinensis | reverse complement strand
TATATATATAATATATATATATATATATATATTATATATATATATATATGTATGTGTGTGTTGTGGGTGTGTTTGTGTGTGTGTGTGTGTGTGGTGGTGTGTAACAATACAAACACACTCTCATATATAATACTTATAGTGTGATAGAGGAAATGAACAGGCAGGTATTCTGAAAGGTACAAAGGTAAGAAGTCTGAAAATTAAAGAGCGAGAGAGAGAGAAAGAGAGAGAGAGAGAGACAGAGACAGAGAGAAGAGAGAGAGAGAAGAGATATCTAAACAGACAGACAAATAGACAGACAAATAGATAGATAGATAGATAGATAGATAGATAGATAGATAGATAGATAGATAGATAGATAGATAGATAGATAGATAGGTTAAATAGATAGATAGATAGATAGATAGATAGATAGATAGATAGATAGATAGATAGATAGAGATAGATAGATAGATAGATAGATAGATAGATAGATAGATAAGAGATAGACTGATAACCTTCAATTTGATTTATAATGGTCTGCAATGTAACAGTGGTGCTGTATATGGTGGAGTAAAAAACCCTGTTTAGTCGGAACTTTATGCCTGAGGCTATTTCATAAATACAGTAATAAGTATCGATCTCGCTTTGTTACCCATGATCCCACCTACATCTATTAATCATTTCATTTTAATCTCCCTCTTCTCTTGTATCTAATTGTCTAAGAATCTACATTTCTGCCGAAGTCTCTCTCTCTCTCTCTCTCTCTCTCTCTCTCTCTCTCTCTCTCTCTCTCTCTCTTTCCCTATATAATTGTCTTACTGTCTGTCGATGTATTATCTAGCCACCTATTTAATTTACTACATATTCTCGAATCTATCCATCCATATATCTTTCCATCTATTATAACAGACGTGCTAGCTAAATTTGCAAACCATCCAGCTTATTAGCATGTACGTTAAATAGACAATTTTTTATTTTTTATTTCAGATGGTTAAAGAGTTCGATGGCTTAGCAGAATAAAAAAGAAACAAATTTAAAACGAAATAAAATATAACAAAATTGTTTGAGAAAAAAATAAAAAACAGATTAAAAGAAAATTTAAATAGCGGTCGTGTTAGTATATACTACAAATGGAAACGAACCAGTATTCATTGAAGTCTTAACCTAATTCCTAGAAAATCGAAGGGAAGAATGTTTTATTGAATTCTGTTTAGGCTGTTTTAGTTTCACTTCAATACACCGTCTGTGACGTCATATTTAGTTTACGAGAACTAGATTCAGTACGTTGTATATATGTATATATTCAATGTTACTGTATTAGTGTACGTATGTCTGACTGGCTGTAGGACGATTGCCAAGAGCTCTCTCTTTGTGTCCATGAGCACGCAATGGGGGCTGGTACACGTGTAGGCATGTGTGTACAAGTGAATATGAATGGGCATGTAGGTGAGAAAATACGCACGCACATGTAAAAGTATATACATACATAAATATATGTATATATATATATGTATGTATGTATGTATGTATGTATGTATGTATGTATGTATGTATGTATGTACGTATATATATATATATATATAACACATGTTTATATGTGTGTATGTATATATATATATATATATATAATACATATTTATATGTAAGTGTATGTATGTATGTATATATATATATATATATTTCTTTATTGCTCACAGGGGGCTAAACATAGAGGGGGACAAACAAGGACATACAAAGTGATTAAGTCGATTACATCGTCCCAGTGCGTGACTGGTACTTAATTTATCGACCCCGAAACGATGAAAGGCAAAGTCGACCTCGGCGGAATTTGAACTCTGAGCGCAGCGGCAGATGAAATACCGCTAGCATTTCGCCTAGCTCGCCATGTATATATGCATATACCATGTGTATCTGTGTGTGTGTGTATGTATATATTATATATATATATACCATGTATATAGACATATGTATAGACATATATATCTATTCATATAAATAGATGCATACGTATATATATATTATAGGCGTAGTCACGAATTTCTGTCTGAAGATCCTCAGTCCTTCAACTGGATCCAGAGTTACACTTCAATTTGCGAAAAACCCAAAATTTCAAATAGATGTTAGATAATAATCCTATATATGATAAAAGAGCAGCGGCGGAGGGGGGGGGGTTATCTGAAACTGTCAAAACCTGACAGCCTAATTATTTGTGTACCATGAATTTCACGTAAGTTCCCTTAGCTTGGAAGCACGTGTATATCTATGTGTGTATGTTGTGTGGTGTGTGTGTGTGTGTGTGTGTGTGTGTTGGGTGAGAGAGAGAGAGAGACTGGCAGACAGGCAGGCAGGCAGGCAGAGACACAGAGATTGTATGTGTGGAGTTACATACAAGTACGTTTATACGCACTCGTATCTATACACCCACTTATATACGAACATAAATATTTCATATGAATATGTATAAACATAAACGTGTATTTCTCTCTGTGTGTGTGCATGTATATATATAATATATATATATATAGACATATTATATATATATATATATATTATATATATACATATATTATATATATATATATATATATATATATATATATATATATATATATATATATGTATATATAAGTATAATATATAATTTTACACATATATATGCATATATCATACATATACGCACCACGTACATTTATATATATATAAATATTTAATATATATACTCATTTTTGTGCGTGTGCATATATGTATATATATATATTCTAATATATATGTGCACAGACGGTCGCATGCATACATACATATGTGTGTGTGAGAGGGTGTTCTTATGTGTGTATGTACGTGTGTGCACCTGTGTGCACCTGCGTGTATGTGTCTGCATGCATGCGCGCGTGTGTGTACGCGCGTGCGAGTGTGTATGGTCGTGTGCATCTGTGTGTGTGTGTGTGTGTGTGTGTCTATCTATTTTGGCAATTATTTCCATATCGGTTTATTCATTAAATATTGAAAAGTCAATTAAGAGGAAGAGGTGCAATGCACCGCTTGGCCGTCGTCGTACGGAGAATGGAGAATATGCATGAAGACCCAATTAAGGAAATCATTATACTCGTAAGCATTTTGTATATATATATATACTTAAATATTAAATATATATATATGTAACTACGAATACGCGTGTGTGTTCGTGTGCGCAAATGTAGCTTTGTAAACACACACACACACACATACACACACATATATGTGTGTGTTTACCTACCTATTTAGCAATCTACCTATCTCTATTTCTATACATGTATATATTTCATGTTTGTCTATATACAAATATTTCATGTATATGTATTTATGTGTGTTGTGGGTGCGCGTTTGTGTGTGTGCGCGTTTGTGTGTGTGTGTGTGTATGTGTGTGTGTATGTGTGTGTGTGCATATATAAGTATCTGTGTCTCTACGTGATATCACATATATTTGTTATATATTTCATGTTTGTCTATATACATAGATTTCTTGTATATGTATTTATGTATGTGTGTTTATGTGTGTCTGTGTGTGTGCGTGTGTGTGTGTGTGTGTGTGCATATATAAGTATCTGTGTCTCTACGTGATATCACATATATTTGTTATATATTTCATGTTTGTCTATATACATATATTTCTTGTATATGTATTATGTATGTGTGTTTATGTGTGTGTGTGTGTGTGCGTGTGCGTGTGTGTGTATGTGTGCATACATAAGTATCTGTGTCTCTACGTGATATCACATATATTTGCTATATATTTCATGTTTGTCTATGTACATTTATTTCATGTATATCTATTTATGTATGTTGCATGTGCGCGTTTGTGTGTGTGTGCGTGTGTGTCTGTGTCTGTGTGTATATATAAGTATCTGTGTCTGTACGTAATATCACATATATATATTTGCTAGCGCATGTTAATATGTATTCACACGTAAGTATGTATGTATGTATTGCAGGTACATACATCTTCGAACTATAAATAAAACCGAATTTTCCAAGAACCTCTCTCTCGTATTGTTAAGCAAAGAAATAAAAAAAAAATAAATAGAACACACGAAAATTGAGACGCAGAGCCAAAGATCTATAAATAAATAAATAAATAAATAATTAAATGAATAAATAAATAAATAAAATTTCTCATTGATTATAACTGATAACTTTTAATTTGTATCCTTTTCGTTTATGCAAGTTTCTTCCCCCGTGTTCTCTCTAAACTTGAAATTCAAAGATACAAAACATCTTTTTTTTTTTTTTTATAAAATAATGATCGATTAATTAGTTCTGAATCCCCCCCTGTGTAAAACCATGTAATTGACGGTGATTTTTGGGTAAGTGTACACATGCACGTACACACACACACACACACACACACACACACTCACTGTCTCTCTCTCTCTCTCTCTCTCTCCCTCTCAGACATAGATGTATGTATGCTTATATTTGTAAATTTGTATATATGCACATACGTATAAATATATGCATATCTTTTCCAGTTGAGTGGTCTGAAGCAACCTGAAATGAAACGTTTGCTCAAGAGTACGATGCATCACACGGTCCAAGAAATGAACCCACAATCTTATGTCTGCACACATACACACACACACACACACACATATATATATATGAATATATGGGTACAGGGCATCACCAACAGTAAACATCAATTACGAAAACAAGTTAAATACGCAAATATCGAGAGAGAGAAAAAGGGACAAGTAATGCAAGAAATGACCCTTCATTAATTGTTGACTGTCTATCTACTCCCATCTCGAGCAATGGCCCAGTGGTTAGGGCAGCGGACTCCCGGTCGTAGGATCGCGGTTTCGCTTGTGAGTGTCTATTGAGCGAAAACACCTGAAGTTCCACGAGGCTCCGGTGGCGAACCCTGCTGTTCTCTTTCGCCACAACTTTCTCTCACTCTTTCTTCTGTCGGCCTGCTCGCTTAACCAGCGGTCTGGCGTCATTTGAAGGCTAAAACAATGCGAAGTGCATTGTGACCAGCGATGTGTAGCAACATCTGATAGCCTGGTCGGTCACGGTGATCACGGTGATATATATATTATATCCAGGCCTATTCCCCATTCTAGGAGGGGATAGCCACAAGATACGTACCAGGCATTCTATTCATTTCCCAGCTCAAAGAGGCGAGCCTCGTTCTATGCTCGGGTCAAGGCGTAGAACGCAAACCCCGATATCAGCAGCGGGGCCAGACAGCTTATACTGGTTTACTCACGCCGCATTATGCTGGTTCCGTAGAGTCGACTTCGACTGAGCGGATAGATAGAAACATACATATATATTGTATATACATACATATATACATACAGGTGTATTTATCACCCGATGAGATACTTCTGCACCACCGGATGCTCCTGAACCAGATGTTGAGTGTCCCACCCATGAGGAATCGATGCTAGATGTGTCGAAACAATTGTTGTGATTAATAATAAATTCTCGTATATTTCATCTTCCATCTTTCATATGCCATATATATTCATACACACACGCAGACACATACACATACCCACACATACACACATATAGTCATATATATACGCGTTTATGTGTATAATTGGTATATTGGTCCTTCTTATGCTGATATTGATGTTGATGGCACTTTATTCTACTAATATTGATATTCCGTATGATTCTAGGAGTAACTAACTCGCGCAAATTAACATAATTTCTCTATGAGCACGTCCGGGCGACTGAGAGTCTGTTAAGCGTATATCCGCGTTGGTATGCGTACGTGTGCGTGTTTGAGTGTACGTGCGTGCGTGCGTATCTGTGTATGTGTGTGTGAACGGAAGAGGCTTGCTTGGATGTGGCGAGAATCTGGTAAATAGAAATTGTTGGCGACATTTTTCCTGTGGCTATACAATACGCCTGTGACTTATGTAACTGGATGAGAACACGTTTATAACCATTTATATATGTATTACATAACGGACCAGATGTATTAGATATAAATTTTAAATTAATACACCATCCAACGCAAAAATATATATGTATATACATACGTATGTGTATGTATATTTATCTATCTGTCTGTCTGTCTGTTTATCTTTCTGTCTGTCTGTCTGTCTGTCTGTCTGTCTGTCTGTCTATCTATCTATCTATCTATCTATCTATCTATCTATATATAGATATATATATATATATACATACATACATACATATATAAATATGTATGTATATATAAATATATATATATATATACACACACACATGTATATATATAAATATATACATGCACATAATATCAATACACACTCACCCGCGCGTGTGCACGTACACACACAAACACACACACACCACATACATATCCACATATACACCACCGCGCACCACACAACACACACACACATATATATATATATTATAACGGAAAAGTAGATGTATATAGATATATATTGTATAGGTTTATATAAAATACTTAACGCGTTTATATATATAGAGAAATAGACAGATAGATAGATAGATAGATAGATAGATAGATAGATAGATAGATAGATAGATAGATAGATAGATAGATAGATAGATAGATAGATAGATAGATAGATATTCACACTCATTAACAGCACAATACAAACACGCGCACATACACACATATTGATAACATCGATACATAGACTGAGATATCGAGAAAAGTGTGTGTGCTCATGTGTTTAGATAGACTGACAGATATACTCGATATTTAGACGGACAGACAGATAGATATTCCTGTCAGAGATCAAGAACACTATGAAAGTAAAAAAAAAAAAAGAATTAAAGCATGATAGAAATAAAAATAAAAGTAAGAAAGAAGAGGAAAGAAAAAAGGAAAGGAAAGGAATGAACGAATGAATTAATGAATGATTGAGAGGGAGGAAGATTACTAAGCAAAATAGCCTGATCCGACTGAGCCGCCGCACATCAGCCGGTAAGAGCCAATTAATGAAATATGTCGGATTGCAAGTCAGCTGAAAGGAGCGGTCCATCGATTAACTTTATATCCAGCATCTAAACATTAGAACCATTGAATAATTGCCGATTTGGAGCCTGTCGTAGAAAGTTATTGACGCAACAACGCCTCTCGACCTATCAGATAACCGCTGAAGACATGACAACAACCAACAAGAAGCAGTAAATGCCTCCTATTTAAAACAATTCCAAGTCTGTCTTTTGTATTGTCACTCCCCACATCCATCGCCCTGATGGCAATTAAAAGAGATCATCTTCTTCCTCTCCTTCCTCTTCCTTCGTTTCTTCTTCTTCTTCTTCTTATTATTATTATTACTATTATTATTATTATTATCATTATCATTATTATTATTATTATTATTACTACTACTCCTACCCTGCTGCTGCTACTACTACTACTACTACTACTACTACTACTACTACTACTACTACTACTAGATTTTTTTCTAAGCATCCCAAATGTACCAATCTGCATAAGGGAACTATTATTTTTGTGAAATGCGCACAGAAAAACTGTGGAACTTAGCTTTCGTGCAGAGTACCAAGGCCGGCCACAATTCCGTTAAAAGAACCTGCTTGAAAATCTGTGAGATGAACCAAAGACATACGAATCAAAACCAACTAAGAATCCCAGCTACCAATCAATATCTAAGGTTTAGAGGAAGGCAACCAGGGTCGACAAACTGAAGGAGAAAGATCCCAGCGTAAAGTCAGCTCCGATCTGTATTCATAAGATGGATGCCATCAATGCTACGTCTCCAACAGGATCTGCAAATCCCGGATAGATTCAAATTCCTATATGAGACGACACGACACGACATCGAACTAAGCACAGTTGTGTTCTACTGAACTCTCGCTCACCGAAGCAGTGAGGGTGGCTAACAATATATAATACATAACAACAATATATATATATATATATCTAATATATATATATATATACTATATATATATATATATATAATAAAACACAGTATATGTTTTTGGTGCCTCTATGAGTTTCATGTACTGCGAGCATGGCAGAGAGTATTTTTTTAACACGTCTCGTGTCCTAGCACAATCATTAGGTCTGATGACTGTGCTAGGAAACCAGACGTGTTTAAAAATATTGTTTCGTACGCTTTCAGCGTATGAAACTATTACTAGCGCGCGTACACATATACACACGCACGCGCGTACACACACACACACACACACACACACACACACACAAATATCATATCATATTTATTTCTTTATTGGGGCTAAACATAGAGAGGACAAACAAGGACAGACAAAGGGATTAAGTCGATTACTTAGCGTTATTTCGTCTGCCGCTACGTTCTGAGTTCAAATTCCGCCGAGGTCGACTTTGCCTTTCATCCTTTCGGTGTCGATAAATTAAGTACCAGTTACGCACTGGGGTCGATATAATCGACTTAATCCGTTTGTCTGTCCGTGTTTGTCCTCTCTGTGTTTATCCCCTTGTGGGTAGTAAAGAAATAGGTATTTTGTCTGTCTTTACATTCTGAGTTCAAATTCCGCCGAGGTCGACTTTGCCCTTCATCCTTTCGGGGTCGATAAATTAAGTACCAGTTGTGTACTGGAGTCGATCTAATTGACAGATCCCATCCCCTAAAATTTCGGGCCTTGTGCCTAGAATAGAAAAGTATATTAATGTCCCTTTCTACTATAGGAACAAGTCCTGAGATTAGGGGAGAGGGAGTACGCCGATTACATCGACCCCAGTGCTTAACAGGTATTTATTTCATTGACGCTGTAAGGATGAAGGGCAAAGCCGACCTCGGTGGAATTTGAACTCAAGGGTATGGAAAAGGATTAAATGCCGCTGAGTATTTTTTCCGGCGTGCTAACGATTCTGCCAACTCGCTGGTTTAATACTGCTAATGTCGATGATAATGATAGTGGTAAAAGTTTGCTCTGTCAAAACCTACCTACCTGTGAATGGCTAAGCAGCCACATGCAAACAACTACAACAAGAACAACAACAGCAGAGACCGTATTATGAATGACAACATAAACGATAAAATGGTAGCAAAAATACCTATTTCTTTACTACCCACAAGGGGCTAAACACAGAGATGACAAACAAGGACAGACAAACGGATTAAGTCGATTACATCGACCCCAGGGCGTAACTGGTAGTTAATTTATCGACCCCCGAAAGGATGAAAGGCAAAGTCGACCTCGGCGGAATTTGAACGTAACAGCAGACGAAATACCTATTTCTTTACTACCCACAATGGGCTTAACACAGAGGGGACAAACAAGGACAGACGAACGGATTAAGTCGATTACATCGATCCCAGGGCGTAACTGGTACTTAATTTATCGACCCCGAATGGATGAAAGGCAAAGACGAACTCGGCGGAATTTGAACTCAGAACGTAACGGCAGACAAAATACCTATTTCTTTATTACCCACAAGGGGCTAAACACAGAGGGAACAAACAAGGACAGACATAGGTATTAAGTCGATTACATCGACCCCAGGGCGTAACTGGTACTTAATTTATCGACCCCCGAAAGGATGAAAGGCAAAGTCGACCTCGGCGGAATTTGAACTCAGAACGTAGAGGCAGACGAAATACGGTTACGCATTTCACCCGGTGTGCTAACGATTCTGCCAGATCGCCGCCTTCGGTAACAAAAATACCCCCAACACCAACACCACCACCAACAACAACACCACTAACAACAACAGTAGTAGTAGCAGCAGTAGCAGTAGCAGCAACAGCATCCTGAGAGACTAAAAAATCAAGCTGTGAGAAGCTAGCTACCATAATATAGTCATTTATGTAGCCGTATCTAACTAACTGACAGTTGGTGTATTGTTAGTAAAAGCAAAGTTTTACCACCACCACCCCCTGATACATTCTTACACGCCACTCACTTTCACACAAAATTTTAAATGTAGTGCACTGTGCTGAACTAAGCAATCATAACACCTGTTGGTATTTGATCATTTCAAGTGTAACAAATCCACTGTCTGTTTATTTGAGATAGAAAAATGACCTTCACCTCGTCCACTCATACACTCTGCTGCATTATTATATATGCCTACCAGATATCAATCAATAAAAGAATCAGTCAAGTCAATCGATACGTTTAGCAATACATTTATTAAGCTATCTGCTATCTACTTTACATGCCCAATCGTCTATTTCTGACTATACCTACCTACTTACCTACCTATCTACCTACCTACCTGCCTACCACCCTAACCTACCTACCTTATAGAATTATCTGTCCATTGAATCTCTCTCTCTCTCTCTCTCTCTTCTCTCTCTCACACACACACACACTTTCTCTGTCTATCTATATCAATTAATCAATCACACTAACTATACAATTATTCTATCTATCTATCTATCTATCTATCTATCTATCTATCTATCTATCTATCTATCTATCTATCCATCTATCTATCTATTTATCTACCTGTCTATCATCTACCTATCTATCTATTTATCTACCAACATACCTACCTACCTGTCTATCTATCTACCTACCTGTCTATCTGTCTACCTATCTGTCTACCTATCTATCTATCTATCTATCTATCTATCTATCTATCTATCTATCTATCTATCTATCTATCTATCTATCTATCCATCCATCCATTTACTTATCTATTACATTGTATCCTATCCTATTCATTAAATTTTTTTCAAACGTGCTACATAGTTGGATGCATCTGATCACCTGTCCATATTTCTAACTCATTCTCTCTCTCTCTCTCTCTCTCTCTCTCTCTCTCACTCTCTCACTCTCCCTCTCTCTCTCTCTCACTCTTTCTCCCTCTGCGATTTGGTCTCTCTATAAATATCTACGAACTCATCAAATTCTTTCCGTGGATTGTACTTTTCTCCTTTCTCTCTGTTCGGTTGGATCAATCAAGTGCAAATATCATTTTAATCGATTCTACCACCCACATAATTTGTGTGTGACCTTGTGGAGTTTTAAACTTTCCATTCTTTCGAGACCGATAATATCAATTTAAGGTACTGCGTGGGGGTGAGGGGGGAATGGCATTGTTAAACCTACTCCTCTCAAAGACGGCTAGCACTATGAACTAAATTTCGGAAAAGTCATCATCATCATTATCATCGTCACCGTCATCATCACCATCATCATCATCATCATCATCATTATCATCATTATCATCATTATCATGTCAGCAGCAATATTACCACTGCCACCACCGTCATTTCACTTAAATGTTATTTTGGCCCAATGGGAGAAGTCTTGTCAAGTTACAGATTTGGGTTCAAGTTGAAGGCTGCTTGTAGCCAATATGGTCATGTTGGTACTATGACAAATTTATTATTATTATTATTAGTAGTAGTATTACTAGTACTACTACTACTACTACTACTACTACTACTACTACTTTATTATTTTATGTTTGACTTTTGCTCTGTATTTGTACAAATTGGCTCCAAGTCTCACCCAAGGACCTCAAGAGACAACATGATAGAAGTTCATGTTGGTGTTATGCTTAGGGTGCCATTATATATTTGGTTTTGTACATAATGTTATTCTAAAGAATGTTTAAGAAACCATAAGAAAATTATGTTTGTTTTAAAACTTGAGATTACATAGAAAGTATATTGCGTAGGATATGAGCAGTTCCTATGAGCACTATCTTTTGAATTTCAGCCATTTTGGCGTTTCTTAGTATCTGAGCTAGGTAGCAATCAGCCCCTTTTGCTACCATTCCAAGTATTGTTTTAGTCTTCAGGTTCCACATTTTGCTAATTTCTATTTCAAGATCTTTATACTTGCTCATTCTGTCCAGGTGCTCATAAATGCTTTCTGAAAGTATCCCTGTTAACAGCTTCCACACTAATGGTAAGCAAGTGATTAGTCTATAATTGCTAGTTATATTACCCTTAATTTTGTCTTTCATAGGGAATATTGTAGGGACTCATACAATCTGGTATTATTCCTTCATTAAGGCAATCCTGAAGATGTTCCTTGTGCCACCCATGTAGACTACAAAATTTCTTTAACTAGTACCCTCGATCTAAATCTGGTCCTGGGGCCTGCCATTTTGGCATTTTTCCTAACACTTTACTTATTAATGTATTAGTTAGTCTTACATCAGGCAGCTTCTCACTCACTACCTCTTCCCTCACTTTCATTAACCATATCGCATCACCATTATGGGTGACTGGCTTATCCCAAATATTACATTAGAACTTTTTAGCTTCTTTTGCAGTAGGTTTCTCATCTTCAGTACTTTTATCTCCACTATTTATTTGCTTATAAAATCTCAGTCTCAAATAATCTCTTCTGTTGATACAGAGCTATTATTTTCTGATATCTGGAAAGCTTACTTGTAACTGCTGATATGCTGTTTCAACTCTTCAACGGCTGTTCCAAATTCTTTCTCTTTGATTAAGTATCTTTTCTCAAGTGAAGATTTAGATCTTCTTGTGTTTCCTAACTTGTTCAGTTTCCAGCCTTGTTTCTATTCAGATCTTCTATTAAAGTCTTCATTTTATTTATAGTCCCTTTTTCCACATTTGCTCTTTCCAAACCTTTCCTTGTGAAATATCTAATCTTCTAGTCACTGCTTCTCCTCCTGCATAGATCAATAAGTTAGTGTCACCTATATTTTCAGTATCTATCCTACTGATAATAGAATCTACTTTCCTAGTCATTTCTAGCAACTTCCTTCTGTTGGTGCCTTTTAAAGCTGGCAATCTTTATCTTACTTCTGTACTCATTACTTCCTGCAACTCATCTAAAATCTTCTGATCTTCCTCACTTAAATCACTTAAATTATTGGTGCCAGTTGTCCCTTTCTTATTGATGGTGTTAGTATTATTTTTTACCTTTAGGTTCTTCAGTTTGAACTGAATCTCTTATGTTGCCGTTTTATTCTACAGACAATCTGGTCTTTCTTTTCAAGTTCTCTTGTGATCTCTCCCAATTCCAATTCAGTCATCCACTTTATTCTCCTAATAGCATTAGCGTGATCTAGTAGTAACTCTGCTCAGTCACTTTAAACATGCCCTTCTCTGCATCCGTTTTCCATAACCTCTTCTTTTAGGTTCACTTTCTCAGTATCATTGCACCACTATCCTGTTTTCTTCACAGGTCAACTTCCTCCTCTTTACTCTATATCTGCTGATATTGTCTTAGGATAACAGCTGTGGTCAGTCTCCATCTATATCGAACCACTGCCGAGCAAAAGACCTTCCATTAAATGTCTAACCACATGTTCGCTGTTATAATCTGAGTTTATACGCAAACTCTTGTCGCTTATATATGGAGGTAAGGTAACGTTCGTCACCATCGTCATCACTACTATTATTATTCGGCATTTGATAGTTTCAAGTAACTTTCCATTGCATCGCTTGCAGCAATTTTGTGTTGGTGTTGGTGTGTGCCTCAACTTTATCTTTGGGGAAAACTGTATTGCATCAATATGTTTTGCTATGGGGTTTGGTTTGAGTCTTCTGTTATATTAGCTTTTGTATTGTGTGTAGTTTGTACAGTGTAGGTTATATTGGGTATCGAACTTCTATGTCTCGTATTGTGGGGTTTGTTCATTTTGTTGGGTATTTACTGAATTAGTTTATTCCTGTATGCTTTAGAGGAGTGTTGCATAGTAATGTGTGTAAATCATAAATCAACTCTTTCATCGCATTCTTAATTATCCGTCCATCGTTTCTTTTTTGGACTTGTTATAAGTCCGTCTTTACAGCGTTTACCATTTGACAGAACACCGTGCATGGAGATGTGTTAATGTTTCTTTCGTATTCATATTCATTACTGATGTATACGCAAGAGACCGAGAAGAAACAGAAATGAGCATATACATAGAGCATTTGTATAGATATGGATGGAAGCATATGTGATTAAATAAAGTTTCGCTCACAGGTTTTCAGTTTTCGTATAGAGGCATTGCAGTTCATGTGTTTACATTTTCTCCACCTTTGAAATTATTATTATTATCATTTATCATCACTAATGTCATTATAATAATCATAGTTAACATCCTCATGTACAGCATCATTTAAGCTTCCATTTAAGTTTCCCTTGAAGAAGAAGGTGAGCTAGTGTAGAAAGAAGATATTTATATCCCTCCAACAAATATAATTCGAAGCTGAGAAAGAGGAAGTGAGAACGGCAGCCATTGCTAATGCACTCACATCCATAATCACATGTAGACCGAGGATTTGAGGTAAGCAACTGTCTCGGTTGCCAAGGCAATCCGCAATCTGCGGATTATTATTATAATATATTTTTTTTGATTGGCCTAAACGCCTGTCCTTGTGTAGGATCGTTTATTTATTTAGTATTCCATGGATCAAACTATAGTTTCGAAAGGTTCACGGTCTACTTAATATACACAGATATGCGTTAAAAAGTTTCGATGACGTAAAATCGTGACTGGTCCCTTCGTTTGTCATAACACTGGAAAATTAAGGAATCGATTTTGTAGAGCAGGAAATATTTCAGCAATGCACGTTTGAATGAAACTATCTAGAAATAAATCGTACGCACGCACACACACCACACACGCACCCATACGCATACACACACACACTCAGATATACACAGACACACACACATATGCACGTATACACATATGTAAGTATACATGTGTTTGTACGTGCGTGCATATATCTACATCACTACGTTTCTTTATTTGATTGTGTCTCTCCATCTACCTATTTATCTTTATTCCCTACTCTCTCTCTCTCTCTCTTCCTCTCTCTCTATCTATCTATATACAGGTAGATAGATTGATAGAGATACATACATACATACATACATACATACATAGATATAGAGAGCTGGATAGACAGACAACCAGACAGATAGATCACCATATTTATGTTGAGTCATATAATTTTCTATCTATCAATCTGTTTGTCTGTCTATCTATCTATTTTTCTATCAATACATTATATATATATGTATATATATATATATATATATATATATATATATCTATATATTATATTATATATATATATATAATATAATATATATACATATATCCGGTTCCGTTTTCAGCAGAGAAAGACGTGATTGCCTTTGCTCTGTGAAAAAGTTTGCATAGAACGGCGAAATAACCCACTGTAGTTGCCAAACGTAAAACTCTAAGTCATAGAGATCACTACAACACTTTGGTTAAAAATATTTTTAAATATATATATATAAATATATACATATACACAGTAATTTTCATTTTCGCCGAAACGCACATGGTGCAAAAATAACTGATCAAGTTATCTCCTGCAAGAAAGAAAAAAGAAGCTCTCTCCTGAAAAAAATCCCGTAACAAAAAAAAAAAAATAATCCAGACCACATTGTTGGATTAAATATCAATTTCATCTATTTCATATTTTATTTATTATTCTATTTTATCTTTCACTTAGGCCCACATCTTAGTTAAAGTTGCGATCGTCATTTTGTTTGTTTACATTTTCAATAACTGTTCTCGATATAATAATTTTCCAGATACTCTATCTTCTAATTAGCCTTAAGATTAAATTAAATAACGTTTAATATTGTTTTAATATTGTTAATAATTCTTCAGATACTCTATCTTCTAATTAGCCTTAAGATTAAATTAAATAACTTTTAATATTACCCACACTCTAATATAATATTAACATTGCTAATATATTTTCAGATACTCTATCTCCTGATTAGCCTTAAGATTAAATAACGTTTTTATCCACACTCTAATATAATATTAATATTGCTAATATATTTTCAGATACTCTATCTTCTAATTAGCCTTAAGATTAAATTAAATAACGTTTAATATTAATAACGTCTAATTAGCCTTAAGATTAATTAAATAACGGTTAATATTGCTTAATATTGTATATATAATTTTTCAGATACTCTGTCTTCTAATTAGCCTTAAGATTAATTAAATAACGTTTAAATTACCCACACTCTAATATAATATAATATTGCTAATATATTTTCAGATACTCTATCTCCAAATTAGCCTTAAGATTAAATAACGTTTTTTTTACCCACACTCTAATATAATATTAATATTGCTAATATATTTTCAGATACTCTATCTCCTAATTAGCCTTAAGATTAAATAACGTTTTTACCCAAATAACGTTTTTACACAAACTTTAAATTGTTAATATTTCTTTTTCAAGTACTCTATCTTAATTAGCCTTAATATCTTCCTGTCTTCTCTCGAACATAATTAGATAGATAAACGGATAGACGGATTATCCAGCATGTCCAGAGCATGGAGACGTGACGAGCTGGATTTATTCGTACGAGCATGGGAGTGCGCCGGCGGAGATAGCCCTAGCGAGGTGATTGCGGCTGCGCTGAAGAGCAGAGGCTACAAGAGGACAGCGGCTCAGATGGAGCGAAAGAGACAGAATTCGTGCGCTCATATGCGCTTGTACGGTCGCACATTGGCGCACTTGATGCCATCTTTGAGAACGAGCGGGGCAAAGATGGCAAGAATGGAGACGATGAAAGAAGTCACCCCCACCTGGTGGACGCCCAGGAGGAGGTTTTGAATGAGAAACCTGCCGGGAAGTGAACCCAGGTGCAAGTTCTCCAACCGGCAGCAAGGGCCATGGAGACGGAGAACCCGGTGAAGAGGTAGAGGGAGGAAGAAGAACTAAAAGAAGGACTGGAAGAGCTAAAGGAAAAGAAAAAGCTCAAGCAGGACCAAAGAGTGAAACAACCAGGATAGAAGTGGAACCGCAAAGGATGGAACCAAACAGCGCACACGGGTGTGTATGTTCTACCTGAGAGGTTCCTGCTGGCACGGAAAGGAAGGTGCAGGCTGCCGCTTTGCACATCGGGGACCCTGCCACAGAGACACGAGGCAGATGGACAAACCATCAACACAAAGAAAAGGGATGGACCACGCACCACCTGCCCCAAAGCGGAGGTACGCAGATGTTGTGCGCGCCACAAACAGCCAACATGATGTTGTCGAAAGAGCAGCTGCTGAGCAACAATCTTTTTTGTGCATGGCACAAAAGATTGTACAGCAGCTGACCTGGCTTCATCAAACCCAAGCCCGCAGGTGGGACTACCCACTATATACCAGACCACCACAGCAAACAGACACAGGATGGACACCGCCGGCAACAACGTACACCTCACCTCGATACTCCTACTGAACATCAGAGGACTGCAAACACTCAGTAACAGGACAAAGATCCCGTTCCTGAGAGACTTTGTTGCATGCAATCAAGCCTTATGCATAGCACTTACAGAAACGCACCTGAAACCGGACATAGCAGATGCGGAGTTACACATACCACAGTATGCTGTACTACGGACCGACAGGAAAGAAAGGAGTCATGGAGGTGTTGCTATGTACATCCGTGAGGACCTCACACCCCAGGTCCTCTTGTCATACTCAAACTCGGTGTGTGACACACTAATTGTACATATTAGGCAACTTGATGTAGTTGTGTGTGCTACATATCGCCCTCCAGATGCCCCAAGCCATGTGGGCAAGTTTGAAGACTGCCTTATAAAAATAGAAGAAATTCTAACCACATTAGAACAACACATAGGTGTGCTTCTTATGGGAGACTTCAATCTGCCCAATGTCAGATGGCCCGAGGGCCTTTCTCCCAGGAATGACAAGATGTGAACGAGGACAGGCGAGGTCCCTCCTGAACCTCATCAACACCCTGTACATGGAGCAGGTAATACTCCAACCAACCAGGGCAGGTAACACACTGGATCTCTGCTTCACAAATGACATGGATCTCATCCATAATGTGAAAGTGACACCGACACTACTCTCGGATCACAACATGATAGAGCTGACCATGTACGGGCCAAAAGAGAGCACGGACATGCAGCCTACAAGAAACCCTCAAAATTCCAGCTTGAACTACCATAAGGCAAACTGGAAACAAATTGAGAAAGAGATCCTCAAACAAAACTGGCCTAAATGTCTCTCCTCGCCAGACATCGACGTGAAACTTCAACAATTCATGTCTGTAATGCAAGCCATATGCTACAAATGTGTCCCAGAGAGAAAGGCCACTGTACACAAGAACAAAATCCCCAGAGAGAGGAAAATTTTAATGAGACGGCGTACGAAATTTTCAAATCGCCTAAACAAACAGATTGAAAGCAGTGAAAAGTCCCGCCTAAAAATAAAACTGTTGGAAATCGAAAAATGTCTGCAACTCTCCCATGAAAAAGAAAGAGCAGACAAAGAAGCCTGGGCTATAGAAAACATAAAATCTAACCCCAGAGCTTTCTACAGGTATGCCAAAGAAACAGCTACAGTGCACTGTAGAATAGGGCCACTCCTCGAAAAGGATGGCACACTTACAGGAAAACCAATGAGGGTAAGTGAAATACTGAATGAGCAATTCAAGAGTGTTTTCACTCCACCCCTTGGGCATCTCCAAATCACCAATCCAACTGACTTTTTTACCACTGCAGATATAAAATCAGAGGCGGCGACGATAGATTACATCGATATAAAGGAAGACGATGTAACCAAGGCTATAGATGAAATGAAAACAGACTCAGCTACTGGCCCGATGGATTCCCGGCAATCCTCCTAAAAGCATGTAAGAGAGTCCTAGCAAGACCACTGCAGTTCCTCTTTCAGAGCTTCCTTGCAGCTGGCAAACTTCCAGGAAAACTGAAGGAAGGTAAAATATGCCCCATTCATAAAGGAGGTAGCAGAGCGGAAGCCAAGAACTATAGACCTATCTCTCTGACCTCACACATCAGCAAGGTCATGGAACGAATAGTCAGAAGGAAGCTGATCACCTTCCTTGAAGAGAATGACTTGCTGCCCGACACCCAACATGGTTTCCGACCAGGGAGAAGCTGTTTAACTCAGCTCCTACAACACTATGACTGGGTGCTGAAACGGCTGCTCAACCACTCAAATGTGGAAGTGATATATCTCGACTTTGCAAAGGCCTTTGATAAAGTCGATCATGGAATGATATGTCACAAACTGCGTGATCTCAACATAGTTGGAAAACTGGGAGAATGGCTTCATGACTTTCTGAAGGATAGAAGTCAGGTGGTAGTAGCCAATGGGGCCACCTCCATTAACACACAAATAGTGAGCGGTGTTCCGCAGGGCACTGTTCTGGGACCACTACTGTTCATAATGGCCCTCTCAGACATGCCCTCAGCCACGCAGAGAGCCACGATCACAAGTTATGCAGATGATACAAAAGTTTCACAGGCAATACAGAACCCTGAGGACACTAAACACCTGCAATGTGAGCTGGACGAAATATACAAGTGGGCTGAAAAGAATAGCATGCAGTTCAATGCTGGAAAGTTTCAAGCTTTATACTATCAGCATGCAAAACTGAATGCAATACCCAATGAATACACTGGACCCGGAGGGATTGCAATCCCAGAGGCACAATCAGTGCGTGACCTGGGTATTCACATGAGTGATGACGCGACCTTTCATGTACATGTTGCTAAACTGACAATGAAATGTAGACGGCTGGCTGGATGGATTCTTAGAACCTTTAGAACAAGAGACAAGAAACCATGATGGTCCTCTGGAAGACACTTGTCCTAAGCCACTTTGACTATTGCTCTCAGCTATGGTCACCATCCAGTGTCAAGTTGATCACAGAACTTGAGGCGATCCAACGAAGCTACACAAAGAAGATAGCCTCTATGCAGAATGTAAGCTACTGGGAAAGACTCAAGAGATTAAAATTATATTCCTGGAGCGTAGGCGGGAAAGATATGCCATAATATACATCTGGAAGATCCTGGAGGGAAGTGTCCTGAACTTTGGCATCGAGAGTTACGCAAATGCCAGAACTGGGCGCCACTGCGTGGTGCCTAGGACTCCAAACCTGCCATCAAGATGTAGGACAAGATTCTGTGATAGCCTGGGCTTCCGAGGCCCACAGCTCTTCAATATCCTCCCGAAGAACCTGAGAGACCTGCATGGGGTGGATACAGATGTCTTTAAAATGAAGCTGGATCTCTTCCTGTCAGGTGTCCCAGATGAACCAACTTCACGGCAGGAGGGGCAGATGAGGGCAGCTGCATCGAACTCTCTCATGCACCAAATAGCAGTTGCTAGAAAGCCTCCATGAAGTGAAACCAAGTAGCAACACCAAATGGCGGTGCCCCAGCATGGCCACAGCTCATAAGCTGAAACTAGAATCAATCAATCAATCATATATATATATATACATATATATATCCATATATAGATATACATATATATAAATATATTACTACATATACATATATATACATAGACCACATATATATATACATCCACACACACACATATATATATGTATGTATATATATTGTATTATATGTGTATATATATATATGTATCTATGTATATATATATATATATATATATTATGTGTATATATATGTATCTATGTATATATATATATATACAGAGATGGGTAGATGGATAGAAAAAAAAATATATATATACATAATATTGATGCGAGAAAATGGATTGAACAGGCTTTATTGTGTAGCTCAACAATTGTTTCGACGCACCATTACCACATGTTCGTCACTGAATGTTGCATATATTACAAGTAACATTGCATTAATATCATTGAGCAGCAGTACCACATGCATCTCTTCGGGAGAATACAGTGAAAGGCTTAGTCAGCAACTGAAACCCGAAAAGGAACATTTGAAAGCACACTATGTGTCTTCTAGGATCTCAGGCATCCTCCATCCGATTGCGCTCAAATTTCATAGGTAAATATCGACGGTATCAGGACATGTAATAAGTCTTGAAAAAATTACAAAAATCGGTTCCAGGTGAGAATGCGATCGATAAAGCCGTAGGAACGTGCATTTGTAAAATCGTTTTTCTTGGAATAGAAAAGAAGTCTATCTTTATTTCTTCCTTTTTGCTGGTGTCTCAAATTTAGGTTAAATCAGTGTTTCTCAAAGGGGAGGCCTATGGGACGGTCGGACAAGTTGTTTTGAGAAAATTTGGTTTAAATGTTAGACAACTCAGCACCGTCCATCGGACGGGGTGGGGGGGTGCGTTTTCCTCGTATATATATATATATATATATATATATATATATATATATATACGTACTTATATATATGTATGTATTTTTGATAATCTTTACCCTAATCATGATTTTGTGGACGTGTATGTCAGATACTTTGAACTGATTCTATTTAGCCTCGTTTATTTTATTAAATAAATCTGCAGGCACATTTATACAGCCACCCACACAATACATAGAGACACACACACACTTACAAACACTTACAAACACGCACACACACAATACACACACACAACAAACACACACACACAAACATGCATTTTGCATTTCCACTTGCTAGCACGTTTTTCACTTCTCCAATTAATTGTTCATCAGTCGTAATAGAAATATCATTTTACGACGATTTAATTCAATAGTTGAAAATATTCTACAGAGAAAACCAGCCAAGCAACCTAGCAACCAACCGACAAACCAACCTACCAACCAACAACCTACCACCCTGCTTACCAACTAACCGCCCACTCACCCCCCCACGATTCATCTCCCTAATTAGTAATTCTTAACATATTTGTTACGTTGAATC
>NW_021823712.1:0-21362 GCF_006345805.1 Octopus sinensis | reverse complement strand
TATTCTTCTTTTTTTTCTTCTTCATCTCCGGCCTCGCCTTCGCCACTAAAGATCAGCAGAAACGGTCGTCGGAAGATTCTGGCATCGAAACCCATCAACATGACGCACTTCGCCACCCATATTCCGTCACAGAACTCCATCACCCTCCAGTTAAAACCGACCAGCAAGAAAGTGAAGGAGGCCAGCCTGCACCTGACCCTTTCCTGCCTCTTCTTGAGGGAGGGCAAAGCCACGTAAGTTTAAAAAAACAAAACCCCCTCATCTTCTACCCCACCCCCTTTAATTTCTTCTGTGGCACCCCAGGGGAGACCTGCAGCTTTGTTATGGGAAGTGGAGGGTATAGGTGTGTGGTTAAGAAGTCTCCTTCCTAAGTCCATAGATTTCTGGTTCAGTCCCATAGCCCGGTAGCTTGTACGAGTGTCTTCTGCAAAACCTTGGGAATGAATATGGTACATGGAAACTGAAAGAAGCCCATCATATATAAATACACACATTAAGGCGGCGAGCTGGCAGAAACGTTAGCACGCCGGGCGAAATGCGTAGCCGTATTTCGTCTGCTGCTACGTTGTGAGTTCAAATTCCGCCGAGGTCGACTTTGCCTTTCATCCTTTCGGGGTCGATAAAGTAAGTACCAGTTACGCACTGGGGTCGATGTAATCGACTTAATCCGTTTGTCTGTCTTTGTTTGTCCTCTCTGTGTTTAGCCCCCTTGTGGGTAGTACAGAAACATATATAAATACACACACACACATATATAAAGATAATACAATAGGTGCATCTGTTGTCAGACGGAAGAAGAGTACAGCTATCGGCTGAGACAATTATAAAAATTGACTCGCCCAGTTTTTTGACGAGTGAAGGTAAGCGTTGCTTTCTCATTACAGTAGCGAAGGAGTGTATAAGGAAGACTAGAACGAAAGATGTAAAGATAGGCACCATGATCTCTGGCCCCGCCTGGGTGAACTTTTTTAAGTTCCACCTAAAAAGAAAGGTGGAGCTGGAGAAAAGGTGTCTGTCTGTGCGTGAGTTCGAAAAAAGATGGAAGCATGTCACACGATTGCTGCGAGTGAAAGTGGCCACATGAGCACGCTATGAGTTAGCTGCCGAGTTTCAGTGGGGAAAAGCAGGGCTCGTGGGGTCGGCAATCCTGGTGGTCCCACTTCATGTGTCATTTTATGTTGTGCTGTAAAATTGTATTTCATCCGATTTCTTCGATTTTGTGTAAATTTTTAAAGATCCTTTTTATGTAATCTCCATTCGTTTCTCATGACCCCAAATCATGATGTATTGTCCCCCTCTATGTTGGCCCCTTGTGGGTAATAAAGAAATCAGAAACGTTAGCAAACTGGGGCGAAATACTTAGCGGTATTTTGTCTGTCTTTCCGTTCTGAGTTCAAATTCCACTGAAGTCGACTTTGCCTTTCATCCTTTCGGGGTCGATAAATTAAGTACCAGTTATGCACTGGGGTCGATGTAATCGACTTAATACCTATGTCTGTCCCCTCTGTGTTTAGCCCCTTGTGGGTAATAAAGAAATAGGTATTTTGTCTGTCTTTCTGTTCCGAATTCAAATTCCACTGAAGTCGACTTTGCCTTTCATCCTTTCGGGGTCGATAGATTAAGTACCAGTTGCATACTGGGGTTAATCTAATCGACTATCGACATTCGTGTCCAGAGAACATGATTAACAGTTAATTTTACTGAACTCACATTTGTTGTTCATGACGAGAGAATCCATCGTGTGTTTGTGTGTGTGTGTGTGTGTGGTGTGTGTGTGTGCAGGTGTGGCTGTGTGGTAAGAAGCTTGCTTCCCAACCACATGGTTCCAGGTTCAGTCCCACTGTGTGGTACTTGGGAAAGTGTCTTCTGCTATAACCTCGGGCCGACTGAAGCCTTGTGAGATGATTTGGTAGATGGAAACTGAAAGAAGCCAGTTGTGTGTGTATGTATATATATTCGTCTGGCATCTGTGCAGGTGGCACGTAAAAAGCACCCACTCCACTCACGGAGTGGTTGGCATTAGGAAGGGCATCCAGCTGTAGAAACACTGTTAGATCAGACTGGGCCTGGCGCAGCCTACTGGCTCCCCAAACCCCAGTTGAACCGTCCAACCATGCTAGCATGGAAAATGGACGTTAAACGATGATGATGATGATGATGATGATGATATAATATATATATATATATATATATATATATATATATATATATATAGATATATATATAGATATATATATATATATATATATATAATATATATATATATATAGATATATTATATATATAAGATATTATATATATATATAATATATATATAGATATATATATATTATATATATATATATATATAGATATATATATATATATATATATATATCTATATATATATATTATAGATGTATATATATGTATGTATGTTTCTGTCTGTTTTTGTCCTCCCACCATCAATGCTGGTGTGTTTACGTCCCCGTAACTTAGCAGTTCAGCAAAAGAGCTCGATAGAATAAGTTCTAGGCTTACAAAGAATAAGTCGGTTTGCTCGAATAATGGCAGTGCTCCAGCATGGCCGCAGTCAATTGACTGAAACACGTAAAAGAGTACTGGATTTGATTCATTCAACTAAAATCCGTGAATGCGGTGCTCCAGCATGGCCACTGTCCAATGACTGAAGCCAGTGAAAGGAAAGGGCCAGTCCGTGGCCCCTGGTGACTTTTAACTCTTTGTTTTTTTTTATGCCTTCCTCTGCCTTGTGTACATCTTTACCTTTCTCTCTCTCTCTCTCTCTCTCTCTCTCTCTCTCTCTCTCTGTTTCCATAGTGACGAAGACATGCAGAGTGTGGCGAGTCTGTGGAGCATCGGCAAGAGTGACATCGGGAACCTCGATGACTTGGATGAGGCGGACGAGGAACAGGAGGACGCCGACCTCAGCGCTCAGTTTAGCGAGGTCAGCGCTCAACTAAGCATGCTGGGTCGCGACCCTGACGACAGCGCCAACCTATCAGGTGAGTGCTTCTACTGGCAGGGGCAGGGCGCGAGGGGTAGGGCGTGAGTATGTTTGCGCATGTGTTGTGTGGGTGTGTGAGTGTGTATGTGTCTGGAGGCGCAATGGCCCAGTGGTTAGGGCAGCGGACTCGCGGTCATAAGATCGCGGTTTCGATTCCCAGACCGGGCGTTGTGAGTGTTTATTGAGCGAAAACACCTAAAAGCTCCACGAGGCTCCGGCAGGGGATGGTGGCGATCCCTGCTGTACTCTTTCACCACAACTTTCTCTCACTCTTACTTCCTGTTTCTGTTGTACCTGTATTTCAAGGGGCCGGCCTTGTCACTCTCTGTGTCACGCTGAATATCCCCGAGAACTACGTTAAGGGTACACGTGTCTGTGGAGTGCTCAGCCACTTACACGTTAATTTCACGAGCAGGCTGTTCCGTTGATTCGGATCAACCGGAACCCTCGTCGTCGTAACCGACTGAGTACTTCCATATATGTGTGTGTATATATGTCCTTCAGTGTGTGTGTGTATGTCTATCTGTCTAGGGCAGTGCTTTTCAACCTTCTTGCTGGAGCGGAACCCCAAGGAAACATTTCACTGGCTCGAGGAACCCCTGTGCAATAATTTAATAGTCTTATGCACACATATCTGCACAGGAGATTTAAAAATTACTGCCGATTTTAGCAGTTTTGTAACTTCTTGCGGAACCCCTGGACTGTACTGGCGGAACCCTGGTTGAAAACCACTGGTCTAGGGAGTAGTTGATGGTACTAGTTTGACTGAGTTTTTTTACCGTGTTAGTTCAGTGTATGTTGGTGCAACAGTCGGTAGTTGAACAGAAGAATTAATAAGTATCGTAACTACTTTTGAGTAGTACAGAGTGTGTTCTGTGTTAACATATATTTCTGCGATAGGTTATTTTCAGATAACCACATTCAACTATTTATTTGTGCAATGCCATTTTACACCAGGCATATATGGAATGGAAGCACTCCGTCGGTTACGACGATGAGGGTTCCGGTTGATCCGAATCAACGGAACAGCCTGCTCGTGAAATTAACATGTAAGTGGCTGAGCACTCCACAGACACATGTACCCTTAACGTAGTTCTCGGGGATATTCAGCGTGACACAGAGAGTGACAAGGCCGGCCCTTTGAAATACAGGTACAATAGAAACAGGAAGTAAGAGTGAGAGAAAGTTGTGGTGAAAGAGTACAGCAGGGATCACCACCATCCCCTGCCGGAGCCTCGTGGAGCTTTTAGGTGTTTTCGCTCAATAAACACTCACAACGCCCGGTCTGGGAATCGAAACCGCAATCCTATGACCGCGAGTCTGCTACCCTAACCACTGGGCCATTGCGCCTCCACACCAGGCATATATACCCACATCATAACATGACTGAAACAAGTAAAAAGAGAATTTGTCATTTCTTTTGATTGTTGTATGTTTGTTTTTTATCTACTTTACAGGCCAGTTGCGGGGATCAACACCTTATGATCGTACGCTGAATTCAACGAATCCTTTTGACGAGCCTTCGAACCCATTTGAGGATTCGACCAATCCCTTTGAGGATTCTACGAACCCATTTGATGAACAGCCAAATGATGAAACCAACACGAACCCATTTGATGACCCGGCAGAAGCATTTGTATATGAAGATCTGAGCAGCTCAAGAGGTGGAGCCAGTCGGTCGAACCTCACATTAAAAAACTCCAGCATTAATCGGGCCCCTGCAAAGTCCAATCGATCGGCGACTTTACCGGGGAAGTTGCGGACCAGTGTCGGTAATGGCCAGTCAGGTAAGACCGAGGCCCTTGCTCCGAAGAAACCTTTGGGGTCAGTTGCTGAGAGGCCCCATTACCATGGCACTCCTCCGTCGACTCCCCCAGAAGAAAAACAGAGAGTCCGACCCATTACGCCTCCTGTGATAGATCCCGCCATGGGGTAAGTTGTTGCTCATTGCTTTGACCCCCACTTTTTTTCATGTATATATAGGTATGTATGTATGTATTTGTGTGTCTGTGTTTGTCCCCCCAACATCGATTGCAACATCGCTTGACAACTGATGTTGGTATGTTTATGTCCCCATAACTTAGCAGTTCAGCAAAAGATACCGATAGAATAAGTACCAGGCTTACAAAGATTAAGTCCCGGAGTTGTTTCACTCAACTAAAGGGCAGTGCTCCAACATGGCCCCAGTCAAAATGACTGAAATAAGTAAAAGAATAAAAGGAGTGGCTGTGTGGTACGTAGCTTGCTTACCAACCACATGGTTCTGGGTTCAGTCCCACTGCATGGCACCTTGGGCAAGTGTCTTCTACTATAGCCTCAGGCTGACCAAAGCCTTGTGAGTAAATTTGGTAGACGGAAACTGAAAGAAGCCCGTCGTATATATGTATATATATATATATGTGTGTGTATATGTTTGTGTGTCTGTGTTTGTGCCCCCAGCATCGCTTGACAACTGATGGTGGTGTGTTTACGTCCCCGTAAAGTCCTGGGGTCGATTTGCTTGACAAAAGGTGGTGCTCCAGCATGGCCACAGTCAAATGACTGAAACAAGTAAAAGTGTAGTGTCCCCTCTTCTCTCTCCTCTGACCTATTTTCCTTCTCTCCCTTCTCTTTGTAATCTCCACCTTCTCCTCTTTCCCCTTCTACCTCCCTCTCTTCTCTTTGCTGTCTTATCTCCTCTCTCTCTCCTTTTCTCCACCTCTTCTCTCTCTCTCTCTCTCTCTCCTTTTTGTATCTCCATTTTCCCTTACTCTCCATCTTTCTGCCTCTCCTCTTCATCTCTCTTATGTCTTCTTCAAATTCCAATAGAGCTGAAACCTTCTTGGCCACCTTGAAAGCTCATCTTCGCAGCGTTTCGTCCCCATCTCAGTCAGATAGAGCGGAGGCCCCTAATCGTAGAACAACACCTCCAAAAACACCCACGGAGAGACCCCATTACCATGGTACTCCTCCGGCAACACCCCCAGGTGAAAAACCATTTGTTCGGCCCATCTCTCCACCTGTAATAGAGCCCTACATCGGGTAAGTGATCTGCAACTAGTGGAAAGTGTCCCTGGATCTTGCAGCACCACTATGTCACCTGTGAATTAGATAGCACTTTACTGTATCACCTGGCCACACTTTTATCTCACCTGGAAATTAGATAGTGTTCTTGAGCTTGGCAATGACCCTGTTGCCACATCCCTGTGTCCTCCGGCCACACCCTTGTGTCATCTCACCTTGCCATTGTGTCCTCTAGCCATACCCTTATGTCAACAGGTCACAGCCTTGTCATCTGGCCACACCGTGTGTTACAAAACCACACTCTATGTGTTCTGGTGACACCCCTCTGTCATTTGGACACACCCCTTTGTCACCCATGAATTAGCTAACACCCGAGTGGACCTAGCTACACTTTTTTGTCATCTGACTGTACCCCTGTGGTCTGGCCACACACCGGCATCATCTACCCACATCCGTCTCAATTGATCGCACACCTGTGTCACTTGGTCTCACTGCTATAACACCTAACTCTCTTAGGTCATCTGACCACACTCTTGTACCATATTCCTTATCATTGTAATTATTGCTAATATATATATATATATATATATATATTTCTCTCCCTGTTTATTTCTGTGTTCCTTTCTGTCGAAGAGCATAGGCTCAAAATGTAAAAGACTTTCTCACTTCCTGAGCGTTAAACTAATACATCTGTTTGTTGTTTACACACCTGTCTTCGTCTTTTGCTTTTTTTGTAAATTCTCACTATATATATATATATATAGAATGGTTGTATACTGTCAATTTAATGTGACAGTATACAACCATTCTATCGCCCCACCACCGTACATATCTCTATGAGATATTTAGAAATTTAATATTTCTGATGTATATATATAAATATCTATATATATATATATATATATATAGGAAAAATTGTAAAATGCAGAATGCTAAATTGAAAGAAAATTTTAATGAAATGAGAAATTGATAAAATATATAAATATGTATTTATTCAAACCGGTTTTCGTCATAGTGTGACTTATCAAAGTCACACTATGACGAAAACCGGTTTGAATAAATATATATTTATATATTTTATCATTTCTCATTTCATTAAAATTTTCTTTCAATTTAGCATTCTGCATTTTTACAATTTTTCCTTGCTTATCATTTCTCCACGTGTGGTCAACGCAACCCCACCATTTATTGATATATATATATATATATATATATATATATATATGTTTTGTTTTGGGATTTGGTTTGCAAGATTCTTTATGTGAGTTCGTGTGTTGAAGCATATTCTGTTGTGTCTGGGGAGAGTCATTTTCTTTTTGTACCTTATAATTTAACACACTCACCGGTAAAATTTCCGCTTATTTCTTTTTTATTTTCCTAAAATTTTCGTTGCGTCTTGCAACCTTTTCAATAGTCGGACTATTAAAAAAATTGCAAGACGCAACAAAGATTTTAGGAAAATAAAAATAAGAAATAAGTGGAAATTTTACCAGTGAGTGTGTAAAATTATAAGGCACAAAAAAGAAAATGACTCTCCCCAGACACAACAGTGTATGTATGTGCATATATATATATATGTATATATATGTATGTTTACTAATTTTAGGAAGCCTTCCCCAAGAAAGTCACCAGTACGTCAGACGAAGGTGTCTCAGAAAGCAGAAACTGATGAGGTAAGTCTGAGCATTTTAGTGTTGTTGTTGTTGTTATTGTTCAGCCGCAGGTCAGTCCTGATCCAGCAGACCTGGGGCACGCTAATGTATCTTAGGGGGTCACATATTCTAACCCCCATACCCACCTTGGTCACTCCCAGTTGATCACAGCAAGACCATTGTTTACTCCACATTTACATCCTCTCCAGCAGCCTCTGGTCATCTCTGTTCCTTGCTTTGACCGATGGTCTTAACCTGATGTCTTAACTAAGACCCATCTTATCATTTTCAGAAGACGACCAGCAGCAGCAGCAGCGGTGGTAGCAATTCCACGAAGGACTTACTGACCTGGTGTCAAAGCGTTACCGTCGGTTACCGAGGGGTCAAGGTAACAAACCTGACCACGTCCTGGCGCAATGGTTTGGCCTTCTGTGCCATCATTCATCATTTCAGACCGGATCTTCTGTAAGTCGGACATTTTCTTCTCTTTCTTGTTGTTGTTGTTTGTGGTAGTGGTGGTGTCTGTGAGGGTGGTGGTGGTGGTGATAGTTGTGGTTGTGTTGTAGTGGTGGTGGTGGAGGTTGTGTGTGGTGGTGGTTGTGAGGGTAGTGGTGGTGGTGGTAGTTGTGGTTGTGTTGTAGTGGTGGTGGTGGAGGTTGTGGTGGTGGTAGTTGTGGTTGTGTTGTGGTGGTGGTGGTATTGTGGTTGTGTTGTAGTGGTGGTTGTGGTGATAGTGGTGAGCTGGCAGAAACGTTAGCACGCCAGGCGAAATGCTTAGCCGTATTTCGTCTGTCGTTACGTTCTGAGTTCAAATTTCGCCAAGGTTGACTTTGCCTTTCATCCTTTCGGGGTCAATAAATTAAGTACCAGTTACACACTGGGGTAGATATAATCGACTTAATCCGTCTGTCTGTCCTTGTTTGTCCTCTCTGTGTTTGGTCCCTTGTGGGTAGTAAAGAAATAGGTTGTGGTGGTAGTGGTGGTGGTGGTGGTTGTGATGGCGGTTTTTGTTGTGGCAGTGATGGTGTGGTGTTAGCAGTGGTGGTGGTTGCCGTGGTGATAGCAGTGGTGGTGGTGTTTGTGAAGGTGGTAGTGGTGGTGGCGTTTTTTGTTGTTGTTGTGGTGGTGGTCATGGTTGCTGTGGTGATAGCAGTGGTGGTGGTAGTTATGGTGGTGGTGGTGATGGTGATCTGGTTCTTGTGGTGGTGTCTGATGTTGTTACTTTTTTTCTTTTAACCCTGAGTCAGGTCTACAGGACTACACTATCTCATGTGACCTTCACCATCTCTCTCTTTCCCTCCCTCTCTCTCTTTCTCTCTCCTCCTCCCTCCAGTTAAACTTCCTTTCTACCTCTCCCCTCCCTCTCTATTTCTTACTCCCCTACCCCACCCCCACATTCACCTCCCCCCTTCCATCCAACCTCTCCAGTTCCTTTCTATTGATTTCCCTTCACAAATCCATTTTCGCATCAATACTTCCATCGATTATTGATAAAACTTTTCCCACCGAAAGGAAATGCCAGAATCGATGCCCCAGCAACAACAACAACAACAACTGCCTCCAACAAAGCCCAGAAATTAGGGAGCAGGGACGGGTAGGGGTGAGGGGTGCATCGGATGGTCCCGGTTTCTGGCTCAGCTCGGTGGACTGAGCTTCTCTGCTTGGTACCCCTTTACAGCTAGGTGAACTGAGCCTCTCTACATGGTGGTACCCCTTTACAGCTAGGTGAACTGAGCCTCTCTGCTTGGTACCCCTTTACAGCTAGGCGGACTGAGCTTCTCTGCTTGGTACCCCTTTACAGCTAGGTGAACTGAGCCTCTCTACATGGTGGTACCCCTTTACAGCTAGGTGAACTGAGCCTCTCTGCTTGGTACCCCTTTACAGCTAGGCGGACTGAGCTTCTCTGCTTGGTACCCCTTTACAGCTAGGTGAACTGAGCCTCTCTACATAGTGGTACCCCTTTACTGCTAGGTGAACTGAGCCTCTCTGCTTGGTACCCCTTTACAGCTAGGCAGACTGAGCTTCTCTGCTTGGTACCCCTTTACAGTTAGGTGAACTGAGCCTCTCTACATGGTGGTACCCCTTTACAGCTTGGTGGACTGAGCCTCTCTACATGGTGGTACCCCTTTACAGCTAAGTGGACTGAGCCTCTCTAAATTATCATCCCTCTACAGCTAATTAGACTGTACCTCCATATGGTACCCCTTTACACCTAGGTGGACTGCTCCATATCTTAACTGCATAACCACAGTTTCTACATTTCCTTGTTATTTCAACAAAATGTAGTTTTAATTCTTGTTTTTATTTTTATTTTATTTTAGTTTTTTTTTTTGCTTTTTGTTTTTATTTTTAATTTTTAATTTTGTTTTTATTTTTTTGTTTTACAGAGATTTTAGTTTACTTTCTCCGCAAGACATAAAGACGAACTGCAAAGTGGTATGTATGTTAAACTTTCTGGGGCGGTGGTCATGGTGGCGATGGTGGTGAAAGTTGAGTTAGGGGAAGGGACGAGCGTGATGTAGGGGGGGTGGTAACGGTCGTTGTAGTTAAAATGGTGACGAGAACAGTGCTGGTGGTGGTAATGGTGGTGGTTGTCATTTTCACCATTCTTGTGATAGTAGTGGCAGTGATGCTAGTATTGGTTCTTGTGGTGGTGGTGTTGGTGGTAGTGGTGGTGGTGGTGGTATTGGTCCTTGTGGAGCAGGTGTTGGTGGTAGTGGTTGTCATTGTCATCACGGTGATGGTGATGTTGATAGTATTGGTTATTGTAGTGGTGGTGGTGGTGGTGCTCTTAGGAATTGAGACATTGGTAGTAGCTTAGGTGATGGTTTGAATTTCTTCTCCCACTTCTTTTTCTTTGCCTTCCTTTTATTCTTCATCTTCTTTTTCACCTTCTTCACCTCCTTTCTTCTTCTTCTTCTTCTTCTTCTTCTCCTTCTTCTCCTCCTTCTTCTTCTTCTTCTTCTTTTCTCTTTCTCCCCTTCTTCTTCTTCTTCTTTTCTTTTCTCTTCTTTTCTTCTTTTCTTCTTTTCTTCTTCCTTCTCTTCTTCTCCTTCTTCTCCTCCTTTTCTCTTCTTCTTCTTTTTCTTCTTCATCTTCTTTTTCACCTTCTTCACTCCTTTCTTCTTCTTCTTCTTCTTCTTCTTCTCCTTCTTCTCCTCCTCTTCTTCTTCTTCTTTTCCTCTTTTCTCTTTCTTTTCTTCTTCTTTTTCTTTTTTCTTTTTTCTTCTTTCTCTTCTTCTCCTTCTTCTCCTCTTCTTTTTCTTCTTCTTTCTTCTCCTTCTTCTCCTCCTTCTTCTTCTTCTTCTTCTTCTTCTTCTTCTTTTCTCTTCTTCTCTTCTCTATCCTTCTTTCTCTTCTTCTCCTCCTTCTTCTTCTTCTTCTTCTTTCCTCTTCTCTTTCTTCTTCTTCTTCTCTTTTCTTCTTCTTTCTTCTTCTTCTTCTTCTTTTCTTCTCTTCTTCTTCCACTTCTTCTTTTCCCTTCTTCCCTTTTCTTCTTCTTTTTTTCTTCTCTCACTTCTTCTTCCACTTCTTCTTTCTCCTTCTTCCATTCTTCTTCTTCTTTTTCTTCTTCTCTCACTTCTTCTTCCACTTCTTCTTTCTCCTTCTCCACTTCTTTTCTTCTTCTTCTCTTCTCTCACTTCTTCTTCCACTTCTTCTTCTTCTTCTTCTTCTTCTCCTCTTCTCCTCCTTCTTCTTCTTCTTTTCTTCTTCTTCTTCTTCTTTTCTTCTCCTTCTTCTTCCACTTCTTCTTTTCTCCTTCTTCCACTTCTTCTTCTTCTTTTTCTTCTTCTCTCACTTCTTCTTCCACTTCTTCTTTTCTCCTTCTTCCACTTCTTCTTCTTCTTCTTTTTCTTCTTCTCTCACTTCTTCTTCCACTTCTTCTTCTTCTTCTTCTTCTTCTTCTTCTTCTTCTCCTTCTTCTCCTCCTTCTTCTTCTTCTTTTCCTCTTCTCTTTCTTCTTCTTCTTCTTCTTTTCTTCTTCTTCTTCTTCTTTTCTTCTCCTTCTTCTTCCATTTCTTCTTTTCTCCTTCTTCCACTTCTTCTTCTTCTTCTTTTTCTTCTTCTCTCACTTCTTCTTCCACTTCTTCTTCTTCTTCTTCTTCTTCTTCTTCTTCTCCTTCTTCTCCTCCTTCTTCTTCTTCTTTTCCTCTTCTCTTTCTTCTTCTTCTTCTTCTTTTCTTCTTCTTTTCTTCTTCTTCTCCTTCTTCTTCCACTTCTTCTTTTCTCCTTCTTCCACTTCTTCTTCTTCTTTTTCTTCTTCTCTCACTTCTTCTTCACTTCTTCTTCTTCTTCTTCTTCTTCTTCTTCTTCTTCTTCACCTCCTCGTTGACTTTTTGTTTCACTCCTTCACATCCTTCTTCTTTCCTTCATCATATTCTTCTTCTCATACCTCTTTCTTTTCTTTTTCTCCCCCTTCCCTCATCATTTTCATCATCTTCTTCTCCTTCCTCTCCAGGCCTTCGACGCAGCAGCAACCCTCGGAATTCCACGCCTGATCGAACCCGCCGACATGGTACTTCTCTCGGTCCCCGATAAACTCTCCGTGATGACGTACCTACACCAGCTGAGGGCTTACTTCTCCGGACAGATGCTGGAAATCCAGCAGATTGGCACCGACACCAGCGAAAGCACCTACACGCTCGGTGCCCAAATCGACGAAGAGGAAGATCGCAAGATTTCCGAAGAGATGTACGGCAAAGAGATCAACCGAGCGACGACCTCGCACAGCGCTTCTGACCTCAAGGACGAGGTCGCCGTCGACGACGAACTCCCGCCTCCCGGCAGCCGTTCTCCGTCTGTTAAAGAAGCAATGCAGATGTACGAAAGCCTCCAACTCACGCCGACAATGGAAAAGCATGCTCTGAGGCACCGCAGTAAATCAAAGTCACCTGAATGCCCTCCGAAATCACACCACGAGGCAACCCCAGAATCTAGGACATCCCCCAGGGCAAGCAGCCCTAACTCAACATTATCCCCTAGGAATAAACGCCCTGCGCCCCTCCCACCACAAACATCAACATCTGTGCCAAGAAAATCCACCCCTTCTCCCGAGCCACAAAAGTCAGCGACCCCAATCTCCCCGTCGTCGCTGTCGAGGGTCAGCCCTACGAAATCTACTTTGCCTCAGTTACCTCCCTTGAAAATTGCCCATTCCAAAGGGAAAGCTCCGGAAAAACCCGTTTTGATGACGAGAAAGCAGCTGATGAACCCCTTCGATTCCGATGATGATGAGGATAATAATAATAACGATGCTAGTGATGAGACAGAGGAGGAGGCGAAGGAAGGCGTGGCTGTCAAACCGTCGTCCCCTGCCACCCCGACGCCTGCCCCTCGCAGCAGCATGTCCAAAACGTCACCGTCGAAATCCAGCACGAGATAGCCAATGGCTCTATGAGAGAGCCCCGTGTGACCAGTCCCTATGATAAGGACCACAATGACCAAGAGAATGAGCAGCCCACGTCATCATCGCCCAACGAGTTGAGGTAGGTCAATTATTAATTTTGTGCTGAACTCTGTTGACGTTGCACATATCTTTATATATAAAACTGTAGTTGTGTGAGTGTCTGTCCCCTTCGATTTAGATTCCTAACTACTCCCACATTTTGCGGTGCAGTTTAACCAAATTCGGGTATCTTATAGTCGTGATTCATATCGAGCGCGTCTACGATGAGTCTACGATTTTAAAAATAATTTAACATCATTTTTTATTCCATTTTAATGCATAATTTTTCGTGTGTCGATGGCGGCGGAGTTGGTGTCCATGGTCACAGCTGCACCTGTTTGCTTCTCCTCCTTCTTCCCTCCCTCGTGAAGCTGTGGGGAAAGGAGTGTAAGGAAATCAACGCCATAAAGCGTTGTCAAGGAGACCAGCGTTCTTTTAGAACAACGACTTCATGGCTTGAAGACACCAAAACAGAAATGGCTAAGAAAGCCCGAATTGGCATCTATAAGGGAAGTAACTCTCTAAAAATGCTTATATAGTTATTTCCCTTACAAACCCGAGCAACGCCGGGCGATACTGCTAGTATGGACATAAGAGTTGTGATGTGTGTGTGTGTGTGTGTTTATATGTCATCATCATCATCATCATCATCATCATCACACTGTGAATCCCCTTTATTCTCTATTATTTTAGGGAGCAGCGGAGCAAGAGTGGTTCATTAAGCCGAGAGGACTCAACAGAAGACAGCAGTGACCCTGTTACTGCCCAAAAGGTAAAATAATTATATACTTTGTTCTGTTTCTTTGGACCCTGGAGAAACGTGATATCCCTTGTTCTTATTCTCTTTATAGTTTGTTTTTATGTCACCTGACATGTCGATATAAGCTTGCGATTGTGTGTGAGTGTCGTCATACGATGTTTGGTGTCCATCTGCCATCCTTCCATGGGTTGGGTGGTTTGACAGGATACGACAAGGCAGAGGACTGTATTGAACCCTAGTGTCTGTTTTGGTAAGGTTTTTATGGCTGGATGCCCTTCCTGATGCCAACCACTTTACAACATGTACTTTAGACCAATCCTTTAGACCAATACCAGTTTTCTTCCTCCTAACATACTTATCAATTCTATTCTCAAATAGAATTGATATATATATATATTATATATATATATATATTATATATATGTATATATATATGTATATAATATATATATGTATATATATATGTATATATATATATATATATATAGATATAGATAGATAAATGAAAGAATGGAGTCGAACGACGATTTAACAAAATTCCTTTATTTTCGACATATGTTTCGAAGGCTGCATATTCTTAATCCGAAGGAATAAGGAGTATATTATGCCGCTTTCTCATTAGGAAAAGCAAGGAACTTATGTCAACATCAAGATGCACAAAAGACTTTTAGATGACTGCTCACACGGAGCCCATAGTGAAATTCGTCGTTCAACTCCATTCTTTCATATATTTATATTTTTTTAAAAAACATACAATTTCCACACGAAAGCACGTAACTTCAAACGTGTCTTCTCTGATGTGAATTTGCTACCCAGGTATCGGTCAACCGAAATATCCATAACAAGATAATTCATTCAACTACTCAAATATATATATATATATATATATATATATATATATATATATATATATAAATACGTATGTGTGTATGTATCCTTGTATGTGACTGCTTGTATTGTTGTGCCTTTTGTTGTTGTTGTTGTATTTTCTGACACTAGTCTAAGGGTGGCAAGGGGGATAGGACTTGAATTTTTTTTGTTTTTTTTTCTGCTTTTCACTTTTATGCTTGTCTTTTTTTCTTTCTTTTTTTTGTTGTTTGAATTAGTAATTCAGTTTTTGTTTTGTTTATTGTGTTGTTCTCTCAGCAGTTTTCTTTCTCTAACATCAGGTTTGAATTAATAAATATAATTGAAATTTTTTTTTTTATTTCTTTACATTTTTTTTCCCCTTTTTGTGATAATTCCAGGAAGAATCCCTGGAGTTCAGTTCTTATTTTCTATCATCTTTGAGTTTGGATAATTTTACATTTCATTTGACAATTCATATCTTGATAATTCTTATTTTGTTTGTTTTTTTAAAAAATTTTATTTTTGATAATATTTTTATTTTTATTTGATTATTATATTTCCGATATTTCTTTTTATTTTGTTTCATTTTTTTTTTTTGATAAATGTAAAACTGTTTTGATAATTTCATTTTATAGATTATTTTTTGTATTATTTTTGCTTTTGTTATTTTATTTTATTTTCAAGTCAGAACTGATAATTAGGACCCCCCCCAAAAAAAAATTTTTTAAATCCATAATTTTATTTCTTTTTGTTTTTAATTTTTAAATAATTATTTTCAAGTTTTGATCATTCTTTTCATTTTGTTTGATTATATTTTTGTTTTTCATAACTTTTGTTTTAATTTTCTTTTGTTCGATAATTTCAAAACTTTTCTTTTATATAATTTTATTTTATTTTTCTCTTTTGTTTCTGTTTTGTTTTTTCCTCCCCACCACCTGCCCACCACCACCACCACCACCACCACCACTACCTATCAACATAATTTTATTTTTCGGGGGGTTTCGTTTTTCTCCCTCCTCCCCCTTTACCTCAAACCCAAACAAATGGAT
The DNA here is from genome assembly GCF_006345805.1 of Octopus sinensis. NCBI lineage: Eukaryota > Metazoa > Mollusca > Cephalopoda > Octopoda > Octopodidae > Octopus > Octopus sinensis. The sequence continues at coordinate 5,599 of NW_021823712.1, read as the reverse complement.
CCCCACCAAAAAAAAAAAAACTATATATATACATATATATATATATATAAATAATACAAAACAATACTGACCCCCTATCCCTCACCACATTCCACCCTGACCCCTGTTCCAACATAAAGAAGACTGCAGCCAGGCGTGCGGAGCTGAAGCGAAGGGCCAAGTTACTAATAGAGCGAGAGAAGGCAGCGGCCATCTTGGCCATTCGAGAGCGAAAATCGACCCAGTCCTCACCAAACGCCACCACCACCACCAACCAGCACGTATGCACTTGTTTGTCGTTCAGCCTACACTACCTTCCTTCCTTCCTTCCTTCCACCCTTCTTTTAGTTTCTCTTCCTATTTCTCGCAAAACCCAGCTTCACCCAGCTCTGACACATCAGATATTATATCATTCTACATCATCATCATTCATCTATCATTGTTCGACCGTGGTCGAGACAATGGAATTTACCATGCTACGCCAGACTTCACGATCCATCATGGCATTACGGAGGATCTGTTGCTGGATGCCTGTATCCCTGGAGATTACATCAGGGTAGGAGAGTGTGCGCCCTCTGACATTGCGAGTAGATGGCTTCCAGAGGAGGAGAGTAGAAATTACCTCTTTTCCAGCTCTACAACAATGTCCAGCAAACTGGACTCTCCTACCTTTCACAAGAGATGATACAGGTAGTAGTTTCCCAGATATTTGCATTTTGGTTGGATGGCGCTTCCACGAGAGATTTTGAGCTCTCATAAGGAGGCGAGTGTAGGTTCCATCCAACCGCCTCTCAAGCTTCTTTGATAACGTCCAGGTTTCTGAGCCATATAGTAGAATTAGTTTGACTGTGGCTTTGAAGATTTCAAGTTTGAAGTCTCTACTTAGATTTGATGACCAGATCTTATGCATGTCATTACAGGCTGAAAGGGTATGGCCTGGTCAGCCTGTAATCATTCTACACCAGTTACGTTAATCAGGATTTCCACAGACAAAGGGGACAAACATCTTACTTTCCTTTTCTTTCCTTTTCTTTCTCCTCATTCCACTTTTTACATCAACCTATTTCGCATTTTTCCTTCTCAATTATTTTCTCTCTTCTCATTCCACACTGAGACTATGTCTGAATAAAAGACAGGATGGTCACAGTTGGAACGTCTTTGATCATAGGTCTACCTGGATAAGGACTTACCTGGGGCTAAACAACAACACTAAGGAAAGACACATTAGATAAAGTAGTCCTAGATACACTATGCCTGAATAAAAGACAGGATGGTCACAGCTGGAACATCTTTGATCATAGGTCTACTGGATCAAGACTGACCTGGGGCTAAACAACAACACTAAGGAAGGACACATTAGATAATGTAGTCCTAGATACACTATGTCTGAATAAAAAACAGGATGGTCATGGTTGGAACATCTTTGATCATAGGTCTTCTGGATCAGTACTGACCTGAAGCTTAACAACAAGAAGGACACATTAGATAATGTAGTCCTAGATACACTATGCCTGAATAAAAGACAGGATGGTCACAGCTGGAACATCTTTGATCATAGGTCTACCTGGATCAGTACTGACCTGGGGCTAAACAACAACAACGAAGGACACATTAGATAATGTAGTCCTAGATACACTATGTCTGAATGAATGACAGGATGGTCATGGTTTGACTAAAACTGGTAAGCCAGAGAGCTACGCCAGGTTCCAGTTTGAATTGGTTTGGTTTCTACGGCTGGATGCTCTTCCTGACACCAACCACCCCAAGAGTGTAATGGAAACTTTTTATGTGCCACCGGCACGACACCAGCAACGGGGCCATGACTACGATTTCACGGGTACCGTTTACACAACCCTGGCAACAGCCATGGCCCCTTCACTTGGTTTGCCAAGTCTTCTGGGGTACAACATCGTTGCCAAAGTTCTCAATCATTTGTCATCACCTCTGCAAAGACCCAATATTCAACCATCATGCTTCTCCACCTCGCCCCTCACTTCCATGACCCCCATAGTTTCAAACATGGCATTCCTCATCAAAAGATAGATTAGGAGATAAAACTGCTTTCTAGTGTTTATGGCAAATTAAATTTTAAGTGGATAATAATAATAATAATAATATGATAATAATAATAATAATTGTGTACAGTGCTCAGGTGCACCACAACTCATCTAAAGTCTATATATAATCAGGTGTAGTTTGGGAGGATTTCGGAAAGCATGAGGGCCTTAAAGGATGCAGTGTCATGGCAGTCAACAACTGACGCAGGCAGTTTATTCCATGCTTCAGCAACTCTGAGCATGAAGAAATGTTTCCGAAAGTCATGGGAGCTGTGTTGTTTTCTGACTTTGTAGGCATGTCCACGTGTGTTAGACACATGGAGATCAAAAAGGTGTTCACTGTTGTTGTTGTTGGTGAGGTGGTTGATAACTTTGTGGGTGTTTACCAAGTCCATCGCCAGATGCCGGAGCTTAAATTTTAAGTGGATAATAATATCCATGCCCAGGGAAACAAGGTGCTCAGAATATGGTAGGTGTCTGATGGAGGGTATGCATTTGGTTGCACGTCTCTTGACAGATTCCAGGAGGTCAATGTTCTGAGCAAGATAGGGGTTAGATATATCTAATTTCTGCAGTAAAATGATTAATATTTCTATAAGACACCCTAGATATGTATAGTTATTGCCAAGCTAATATGGCAGTCCAGAAATATAGGATGAATGCTGCCGTTGACTAGCTCCAAGAGGCCATCGCCTCTAGCTAGCTATGTGACACATGAAGCTGTGTCCATTATAACATTCGGGTTCAGCTGCTCTGCATTGATAAGGGGCAAATACCCTGAAACTAGTCTGCAGAAGCCTGACCAGCAAGGGGAAGCGGCTGACCTCCTCAGTTCGAAGGTTATAATGGAAGACTAAAGCTACCTAGTGACCCCCTCACTGGTTTATATAAGTAGCAGTTAAGTACTGGGGTTGATTTTAACCTTTAGTTGCAAAATTAAGTTCTGTAGTTATTTCAGTCCGGATGTTTAAATATCTGCCAAAATAAAAAAAGAGAACTGGATATTTTCTGCAAGACACATTGTCTCGGTAAACTTGACACATCAACAAACAGAAAACCGTTCCAACATGGGGAAGCACTCCGTCGGTTACGACGATGAGGGTTTCGGTTGATCCGAATCAACGGAACAGCCTGCTCGTGAAATTAACGTGTAAGTGGCTGAGACACTCCACAACACATGACCCTTAACGGTAGTTCTCGGGGATATTCAGCGTGACACAGAGAGTGACAAGGCCAGCCCTTTGAATACAGGTACAACAGAAACAGGAAGTAAGAGTGAGAGAAGTTGTGGTGAAAGATGAAAGAGTACAGCAGGGTCATCCTATGACCGTGAGTCCGCTACCCTAACCACTGGGCCATTGCGCCTCCACGTTCCAAACATGACATTCCCCAACAAAAGATAGATCCGTATATAAAACTGCTTTCCATGGTTAAGGGTGATTAAATTTCGAGCGGATATCTCTGTAAAAGAGTTAACCATGGGACCCCCTTATTTTTGTTTACATTTGTCCCTATTCCAGATTTTGGTCCTCAGATCATAATTACCCCGTCTAATTAACCCCTGCTTTATTAATTTTACCCTACCATACTCCCCACTTCATCATGCTACCCTCAACCACGCCTTTGCACACACCAAACCCTCTGTTTCAATGTCTGGCTTCTTTAATTAATGATATTGCTGTGTCCTTGGGGGTCTTAATAATCCCTGTTAATTAGCTTCCTTTTAATTAGCTTTGCAGGCCACTCTAATTGCCTAATTAGTTACTCTCTCAATCTTGGATCTCTCTCTCTTTCTCTCGCTGTCTGCCTTTCTGTCGCTCTCTCTCTCTCTATATATATATATATATATATAGATATATATAATATATATATGTATATCTTATCTACCTATCTATATACCTATCTATATCTACCTATCTATCTCTACCTGTATATATCTACCTACCTATATCTTCTATCTATCTAGCTAGCTATTTATCTATCATATATCTATCTATCTATACTATCTATCTATCATCTATCTATCTATCTATCTATCGATCTCTCCCCCCTCTCTCTCTTTTTATAATCAAGGACAAACTCTATATAAAGGATTTTATCAAGAAGCTAACATGTAAAAAAACAAAACATTTAGGTAAAAATTAATCCAAACTATTTATTTTTCTAAATATAATTCTAAAATTACAACAAGGGTAACAATTGAGTAATGCTACAAGGAGACTCCGAATGGCTCTGAAACTATTTATAAATAAAGTAGTTTCAGAGGCATTTGGTATCTTTTTCTAGCATGTGGCATTACTCAGTAGCTTCCCTGATTATAATTTTATAATTTCGAAATCAGTGGCAGACATCACTAGAAAAACCCTTATATGTTTGCAAACAAGCCTTGTCTTTCATCGTGATCCGGTGATTACTGCCCGTTGATAAGAGACAATAATCTCGAAACTGCTGTCTGGTGCGTATCACTCAGGCTTACAAGAAAGGGATGGCCTCCCTTTGCAAATACCATAAGGGCACAGAAAGTGTGCCTAAAGCCAGCTGGAGACGATGATCTCCTGGGGCTAAAATGCTACAGTAACGCCCACCCTTTGTGGTTAGCCATATTGAGATGGCTTTTATACTTTAAATTTTATAATTATATTTATAAAATTAAACACTTTGTGTGCGTGTATGTATATAGATATAGATATATAGATATAGATATATAGATATATAGATATAGATATAGATATATAGATATAGATATAGATATAGATATATAGATATATATAGATCTCCAGCCCTTATCTCTATCGCTGTGTTGCATTCTCAGACGCTTGCTCTCTTAGGCCTCCCCCCTTGTTTGGCTTTGGCTCTCTCTCTCTCTCACCCTTAACTCTGCCCTTTTTTCAGGCCCTTAAATCTCTCACATTTTTAGGCCTCTCTCCTCTCTGCTTCTCTGTCCATGCCTTTTTCTCTCTCCCTCCAGCTCTCTCTTCTCCCCTTTCTCCTCTGTGTATGCCTTTCTCTCTCTCAAACACACACACACACACAGAGTCTTGGGCTTCATTCAACTGGGGCCATTTTTTCCCCTTCTTTCTCTGGCGCCAGTCACACACAACTGTTTCTACCCCACACCCAAAAAGACAAACCTCTCTCTCTCCTTTCTTTCTCTCTCTCTCTCTCACACACACACACACTTGGGCCTCACTCAATCAAGGTCGCCTTTTCCTTTTCCTTCTTCGGCGCCAATAAAAACCAAGTAACAATCACATGCAACAGTGGAACCATTCCGTTTCTGCCCCACCCCCCAAAAACACAAACCTCTCTGCCCCACCCCCCAAAAACACAAACCTCTCTGACCATCCTCCAGCTTTTGAAAACAATTTCTATTATATTCTGTTTAGTCGTTATTATCATTATTTGATTTTTAATTTTAATTTTAGTGAAATGAAAAATATCGTAGCATGGCCAGGAGAGATTCTCCTTGAAGAAGAAAAAGTACATTTGGTACTTTTTTAGTTACGACATAGCTATTGTACTCCAGATATTACTATAGCTATTTCTTACATGGTTTGTACCCA
>NW_021823711.1:0-21614 GCF_006345805.1 Octopus sinensis | reverse complement strand
TAGGAGAAGAAAAGATCCAGAGAAGGGAAGACAAATGGAAAAAAATCGCCAACGTACACACGAGGTAACATTATATATATATATATATATTTTTTTTTTTCTTTATTTCCCACAAGGAGCTAAACATAGAGGGGACAAACAAGGACAGACAAACGGATTAAGTCGATTACATCGACCCCAGTGCGAAACTGGTACTTTAATTATCGACCCCGAAAGGATATATATATATATAAAGAAAAAGAAATAAACGGACTTAGGTTTGTGTGTGTGTGTGTGTAATTCTGTGAGTGTAAATGCAAGTAAGCATATATATCTGTAGTACACCATGTTATGCACACACGCACACACACGCAAGCACGCGCACTCACAGACGCACACGCAGGCACACACACACACTGAGCGCATATTCCGTGTATGCATACATAGGTATGTGCATATGTGCATGTATGTATATGTGTGTGTGTGCGTGTGTGGATGTGTCTGTATGCATGTATGCAATTGTATTTGTATATGATTGTATTTATGTGCATACATATATGTATGTACATGTGTGTGTGTGTGTGTGCGTCCATATATATATATATGTGTGTGTATGTTGGGTGACTCTTAATGCCATTGGTAACATACAATTCAATGCAACCTGTCGAACGTCCGTCTTGTTTTTTCGTTTTCTCTGGACACACTGCGGAACGGAATCAAGCTTTTGCTAGAGAACCGTCCAATTTAGTAATTTATCATTCAGCCAATTGCGAGACAGCTCGTCTTCCTTTAGAATTTTCCTTAAGACAGTGGTTCTCAACCATTTTTTGACTATGGGTCTCTTTGATTCCTATTTTAATCCGGATAGATCCCCCAAGCTATTCGATGTTTTAAAAGATCCTATTTTTAATTAAAAATCGTATTTAAAATTTGATAAAATATGATGTGATTTGTTGAAGTAAAACCATTTAATTGCAGTGCAATATTGGCATCAAAACCTTTTATGGAGTCCGGTTGAGAACCGTTGCGTTAGGAGAATAGTGTACACTAGTTTTTTTCTTTCTTCTTCAAAAGCGAATGTTTCTCAGAGAGAGGGATTGGCCCTATCAAGTTCTTTCTTCGCTTAATAACCTTCAGACTTCAGCATCATTTTGATATTTTAACATCTCTGTTAATATCTCCTTTATGAGTTAAATCTATGTAGGTTGAAGCCGAGAAAGGCAAAACATGTAATGAAAACTATCGTGATGGAATGAATGCGTAAGTCAGCGAGGGCGGTAAGATATTTGAACACCTGCTGCAAGAGGCACCCATCATTACCACACCTGTGCAAAAAACTGTTGTCTCATACCATGATTTAAAATATGTCTTTGTGTTGCTCATGCTTAACCGAATGGTCAAGCTTTGGTATTTCTCAAGATAAATACTGGTGTAGTACTGTAAGGCCGCACTATACAGGATTCAATCACACAGCGTAGTATTCGGGAGAATCTCCCACCCCCTGGCCGGGGTTACGTTGTATGTTTATAGAAAGGGGGATTCGACGACGTATAGACGATCAAAATATTGTACCTGCAACTGAAATGGTGAACACATTTCAACCGTTGATTTGCTTGAGAATTCTGCTCTGCTTACATCCATCTTTGGAATTATGGGAAATTCCTGAGGCCATTTTGGAGCAAATATTCACTTGATAGAACGTCTGAGGCCCACTAATTAGACAGACAGGTAAGATAAAGTCCATGAATAGATAAAAGTATTGCTAATCTGAGTTTCATGAGCTCAAACATATCCCTGTATCTACCAGATGATAAAATATCGATTTTCTTACTCACGTAAAACTGGACTTCCGCGAAAAGCGGATTTGGTCCATTGATTGCAGCGCTATTCATTGGAACTTCAAACTAAAGGACGTCTTCATCGAGTTATATATATAATATATATATCCACATACATACATACATACATACATATATATATATATATATATATATATATATAGATATATATATATATTATGAATAAGTAAATATTAATACATTTACTAATACAACATTAATTTAGCTAATACCATCCAACCCTCTAGAAATATTAATAACAAGGTTATTGTATCTGAAGTCAATTCCAATAGAATTAAGTTTATGTCAAGTAACTCTAAGATTAAATATTCTATATAGCTGTGTATAATCAGTACTCGCAATAAAGTACGATTTTACATTGGAAGCACATCGTTAGTGTTATCTAAAAGAATTTCTATCTATTACTGAACATTTAGGGATAGAAATAAACGTAATAGTACTGGTCTCAGCAAACTGATTTGGGATTTTAAAGACCACAAAGAACAATTTCATTTAGAATGGTTGATTCTCTCAATTTCGATACCTTATGACAAAGGCAAGGAATTCTGTCTTCTCTGCAATTCTGAGATATTTTTTATTATTTTTTCTAAAAATCCCCTTGTAAACATGGTTATAGAGCGAGCATACAGATGTAAACATTGGCAACAACACACATTTAGTGCATATAAGTAGTCTCTATCATTATATATAATTTAAACTTTAATTTCCTTTATATTTAACATTCACTATTAATATCCCTACTCTTTCTGTAAGCTACTTATGACGTTACATCAGATAACGTTTTTTTAAACAATATTAATAGCGTTCAGTCAAACGCTATACAAATCCATCATTTTTTCCTAAAATGACTTATTGACGGGTTTCGTTTTTTTCACTTTCCTGGGGATAAGATTGCATTGTTTATACCATTTATTCTTTTGAATAGTATCAGTGGAATTTTCGAAACATGTGTCGAAAGTAAAAATATTTAATTTACACCTGCGTTAAACTCCATTTATTTATTCATATATTATTCAAAATATTCCACGTAAACACGAAGTTTCTACCTTTATAAACAAGGAGTTACAACATCTTTACTTGTGAGATTTTTGCTACCCTGGTAACTATTTATTTATTTATTTCCGTGTTAATTGTTAACAAGGAAAAAATACACTCATCTATTTATATATATATATATATATATATATATAATATATTAGCTGGAATTACAAAAGAATAAACAAAACAAAAGACGAAGACGTGTGTGTAAACAACAAACAGATGTATTCGTGTAACTCTCAGGAAGTGAGAAAGTCTTTTACGTTTCGAGCCTACGCTCTTGGACAGAAAGGAACACAGAAATAAGCCGTGTGTATATATATTTTTATTCTTTTACTTGTTTCAGTCATTTGACTGCGGCCAATGAATTGGACTCGGGTGTTATTCATTGTAAGCTTAGTACTTATTCTATCGGTCACTTTTGTCGAACAGCTAGATTACGGAGAAGTAAACACACCAACGTCGTTTGTTAAGCGATGGTGGGCGGAGGCAAACACAGACACACAAGCATATACATATATAGGCTTCTTTCAGTTTCCATCTACCAGATCCACTCACAAGGCTATGGTCAGCCCACGGCTATAGTAGAAGATATTTGCCCAAGTTGCCACGTAGTGGAACTGAACCCGGAACCATGTGGTCGGGAAGCAAGTTTCTTACCACACAGATAGATACATAAATAGTGGTTTCATATTTTAGCACAAGGCCAGTAATTCCCTTAGGGGTGGGGTTAAGACGATTACATTGCCACCAGTGTTCAACTGGGACTTATCGACCCCAGTTAATCCTCTATAAAGGGTCAAGGCCTGTAATATTGCAGGAAGGGACTAGTAAATTACATCCACCCCAGTACGCAACTGGTACATAATTTATTGAACCCAAAACGATGAAAGACAAAGACTGCGTTGGAGGAATTTGAAATCAGAATGTAAAGACGGTCGAAATGGTGATAAACATTTCGCCGGAGTCCTAACGATTCTGCCAGCTCGCCGTCTTATCGACCCCAAATAACGAAACCAAAGTCGACCTCGGCTGAATTTGAACTCAGAACGCAAGGACGTTACTGCTGGAATAATATTTTTTTTGCTCTAGGCAGCAAAGCCTGACATTTTGGGGGTAGATGGGAGAAAGTCGATTAGATCGACCTACCAACTGGTACTTATTTTATCGACCCCGAAAGGATGAAGGGCAAAGTCGACCTCTGCGGGATTTGAACTCAGAACGTAACGGCAGACGAAATACCTATTTCTTTACTACCCACAAGGGACTAAACTCAGAGAGGACAAACAAGGACAGACAAACGGATTAAGTCGATTATATCGACCCCAATGCGTAACTGGTACTTATTTAATCGACACCAAAAGGATGAAAGGCAAAGTCGATCTTGACGGAATTTGAACTCAGAAGGTAACGGCAGACGAAATACGGCTACGCATTTTGCCCGGAGTGCTAACGTTTCTGCCAGCTCGCCGCTTTTACCTTTTATACATTAACATTACTTCCAGTAGTCCTGATCTCAAGTATCCTGGCATATATATTTGCAAGTATGAATGCGCGTATATCTATCTATCTATCTATCTATATATATATATATATATATATATATATATATATGCATGTGGGTGTCTGTGTGAGTATGAGCATAAGTATATAAGCGTTCTGTGAGTGCTGGTGCACACACGCACACACATACACTGACAAAGAAATTCATATAAGATTATTTACATATGCATGTATAGGTCAGCGCGTGCGTGTGTGTGTGTATGTGTGTGTGTTGTGTGTGTGTGTGTGTGAGACCATATTCTTTTCTACTCTAGGCACAAGGTCCGAAATTTTGGGGGAGTGGGCAGTCGATTAGACCGACCTACAGTACGCAACTGCTACCTAATTTATCGCGACCCCAGTACGCAACTGGTACTTAATTTATCGATCCCGAAAGGATGAAAGGTAAAGTCGACTTCGGCGGAATTTGAACTCAGAACATAAAGACAGACGGATTTCTTTCTTTCTACTCAAGGCACAAGACCCGAAATTTTTGGGGAGGGGGCCAGTCGATTAGATCGACCCCAGTACGCAACTAGTACTTAATTTATCGACCCCGAAAAGATGAAAAGTAATGTTGATCTCGGTGGAATTTGAACTCAGAACGCAGCGGCAGACGAAACATTGCTAAGCATTTCGCCCGGCTTGCTATCGTTTATGCCAACTGGCCGACTTGTGTGTTTGCATATTATTTGCTTGTAATTCACGTGACATTTTCTTGTCTTCTATTGCTTTTAATTCCCGGTGAATAATTCACTTTTTATCTTCATTTTTCATCTTAGTTTGGTTTAGAAATGATTGAAGTACTCATTTACTTCTTAACCTATTGCCTAAGTCACAGGTTCGAATCATGTTGAAGTTGTATATTTTTTATTGATTTTGTCAAAAAGAAGTTTATTAATCATTCAAATGCATTGCTTTTATTGTAAATGACAAAGTAAAGGTTCAATTATAGCTAAAGTTCGATAATCTTTATTATTTCTTTTCCATATTATCTACGAGATCTGATCGAAAAATATCGAGCTTGTTGCTATGGCAACGGAGCTAAAGTATGCAGAGCGAACTTTATGGCTTAGATTGATCTTGAACTCTGTCGCTTTAGCAACCTAAGTTATAACATTCTCTCTCTCACTTTTCTCATTTTTAGCAGTGCTTCAAATAAAGTGTGCAGAGTGTGGTCGTTTCAAAAGAAAAAAAAATGCAGCGGATTTCTTTGGATCTGTTAAGTAAAATTAAAAGTTTTTGAAAATAGTTGTAAGAGGTGATGACTAATGGGTCTATGGATGTGACCCCGAAAGTAAGGCAAAAATCAAATCCCACTTGAAAGGAAAATGTTCAAGACGTCGAAGAAAGCGAAGAGAATGCAATGATGCAGCGGCTCGCTATTCTCAAAAGGGAGTTCCAGGAATGCATCCATGAATGGGAAGGAAGAACAGTGAATAAACTGTGCTGCTCCAGAAGGGGACTACATCGAAAAGAAAACAGGATAGATTAAATGCCGAATTAATAAATGTGTTTAGTTTTCTTATTATAACACCAGTCTCGATGCTTTCTTCTCAGACCTCGTATACACTTATAAAAGATTCAAATAAATCTATAAGTAAAACTTCAATCCTGGCAGGAACTTTCTTTAGACCAGAGATTCTAAACAACCTTCACTAATCTTTCGTATCCACATCAAAACATCTTACACTTTATTGTATTCAAATACTTATAAAATATCAAAAAATCTCTTTATTGTCAAATTCTAATAAACCTATTTTGCTGCTATATTTCTCATTAAAATGTATCCCCGTATATTTTTCACTTAACGAAAAGTAATATTCTCTGGTTCCAGAGAACAGTATTTTTTTTTATCTCGTATATCTCACACAACTAAGCAAAATGCTATTATATATAAATTTATTAATAAATTTTCGTATCAAAATTACTTTAATGATAGATAAGTAAAGATATTTTCTGAAAATCAAAATTAAAATTTCATTTGAATATTCACCTATAAAATGGCTTCATAGCAAATATTATATATCTTTTTTTTTTTTGCATCATTTTTGCAATATATTATATTGATATGGTGTAATCATATCGCATTATATGGATATTGTATCTTATTATATTGTAATATCACAGTGATCACCGTGACCGACCAGGCTATCAGATGTTGTTATACATCGCTGGTCACAATGTGCTTTGCATTGTTTTAGCCTTCAAATGACGCCACCCCGCTGGCTAAGCGAGCAGACTAACAGAATAAAGAGTGAGAGAAAGTTGTTGTGAAAGAGTATAGTAGGGATCGCCACCAAACCCTGCCGGAGCCTCCTGGAGCTTTAGGTGTTTTCGTTCAATAAACACTCACAACGCCCGGTTTGGGAATCGAAACCGCGATCCTACGACCGCGAGTCCGCTGCCCTAACCACTGGGCCATTGCGCCTCTACATATTGTTGTAATATATATACCTAACTAAATACTTGTTATTTCATACAAGACCAAAACTTAAGAGTCTCTTCCAGTTTCCTCGCGTTTCATTTCCTAACAGACCAATTGAGTAAGTAGAAGGCTTACAAAGAAATAACTGCTGGGTTTGATTCATTCGACTGAAAAATTCTTGAAGGCAGTGTCCCAGCATGGCCGCGGTTAGATGACTGAAACAAGGAATAGATAAAAAGTAAAAAAGATTAGCATTGATGGTTATTATTACCTCCGGCTTCGCTAAGGCGGAGGTATTGTTTTCAGTAGTATTTGTTTGTTTGTTTGTCCGTGGACAAGATAACTCAAGAACCGCTGTATAAATTCGGTTGAAACTTTCAAGAATGTTTAGCCTCGTGACTAGCACGAAATGATTAGATTTTGGGATCGATCCGGTACCGGACACGAATTCTGAATTATTTTTTCTGTATTTTTTTTTTTTTTTTCAATTAATTTCTGAGACCCGTCGGGTTCATTTTTAGTATTCTCGTTTGTGAGAGCAGTCGAGTTTATTTCAGATATTCTCATTTCAAAAATCATCTCTGGCTAATCGTTGAAAGGACTTTGGTGTTGCCTCAGCGGAGGCTTGCGCTCCCTAAGTGCTCTTGTTTTTAATGTTTCTGACAGCGGTGAGCTGTCAGAATCGTTAGCACGCTGGCCGAAACGCTGAGCGGGATTTCGTCGGCCTTGACGTTTTTAGTTCAAATTCCGCCGAGGTCGTCTTTGCCTTTTATCCTTTCGGTGTCGATAAATTAAGTACCAGTGAAACACTGGGGGTCGATGTTATCAACTATTCCCCTCCCCAAAGTTTCAGGCCTTGTACCTATAGTAGAAAGGATTATTTTTTATGTTTCCAAGAGAGGAAGAGGAAGAAAAACCTGAAAATTTCCATAGACCAACGAAGACTTTGATCTTTAGTTGCTTTGTGAAAGCATGTTCGGGTTTTATTAGTTCCGATCCACGAAACCGAACCCCATGCAAATCAAGCTATATAAAACGAATCTCCAGAGAACTGGAAACCATTTTGATAAGCGCCATGCGCAAGAAAATCTCCCCTTCAGTCGCTTCAGAACTACTGCCGTTTACACACAACAGACACACATATATACATCCATGCATGCATACTTAAATAACACAGATCTTAAACGAATAAAAATAAAGTATGCATAAAGGAGAAGACATCTCAATGGAAGGATTCAATATGTTGTAAATACAAAATGAATATTTGTTTTTGCTAAAGAAGAATGACCTTTTATAAACGTAATAGTTTTAATACGCAGTTTCTCTAACATGCAGCAGAGTGTGCTGTCTATTGAAGCTATTATGGTCCCGAAAGTTCATGCAGTTTAAATAAAAGGATATACCCTCCACAGGTGGCCTGAGACTCTAATATTTTGACGATTGTTGTGAAGCAAATTTCCTTCCGTTTCCCTCATGGAGTGCGGAATAAAATTTGCTGCACGATAGGAGCAAATATATTTACCAAGCCTTTCGTGGAAGAAAGATTTCGTCGGAAATATCTGACAAAAGCCTGCTCACTTTAACTTTAATATTCACGATATTCTGCGATGTGGACGCTTATTTTGCAACGGTGCCTTTAAATAGAACATCTTGAAGCTTAGAAAACCAAACACACACACATAAACATGAAAATATACAAACACAAATATATAAAAGTATGAAAGTCTGTATGACACAAAACCCCTTGCAATTTAGCATTATGTTTTCAATATAGTCGTGATTTTCCTAGGTTTTACAAATAGGTGTTTGGATTTCGTCACCGATTTAAGGTTTCCAGCTACTAACTGCTATTTTCCTGAAATTATCTCCCTTTTATTTCAAATTCGTTATTACTGTTAAAATTTTTTTTCTTCTCCAAATTTCAATGAATTTACATTATATTACAAATTATAACATTAACCACACCAGATGTCACTATATATTATAGTATACAGTTCTATATTTAATAGATGAGGAATTATATACATTATTTACATTTGACGGATATTTGTCCTCAAGAGAAAAACAATATACTCTTACTCTTTACTCTTTTACTTGTTTCAGTCATTTGACTGCGGCCATGCTGGAGCACCGCCTTTAGTCGAGCAAATCGACCCCCAGGACTTATTCTTTGTAAGCCCAGTACTTATTCTATCGGTCTCTTTTGCCGAACCGCTAAGTTACGGGGACGTAAGCACACCAGCATCGGTTGTCAAGCAATGCTAGGGGGAAAAACACAGACACACAAACATATACACACACTTATATATATATATATACATATATACGACAGGCTTCTTTCAGTTTCCGTCTACCAAATCCACTCACAAGGCATTGGTCGGCCCGGGGCTATAGCAGAAGACACTTGCCCAAGATGCCACGCAGTGGGACTGAACCCGGAACCATGTGGTTGGTTAGCAAGCTACTTACCACACAGCCACTCCTGCGCCTATATATATATGTGTGTGTGTGTGTATATAAAATATCTGTATATATATATGTATATATATATATATATATATTTATATATATGCATATATATGTGTGTGTATATATATATATATATATATATATATGTTTGTGTGTGTTTGTGTATGACAACCACTGTTGGTATGTTCACGTCCGCGTAACCTAGCGGCTTGGCATAGGAAACCGATGGAATAAGTATCAGGCTTAAAAAATAAATAAATAAATACTTGGGTCAATTCATTCGATTAATAATTCAAGTCTATGCTCCAGCATGGCTGCAGTCTAATGACTGAAACGAGTAAAGGATGAAAGATATCCAGACCTTCCAAAACATATGTGTGTGTGTGTGTGTGCGTGCGCATGTGTGTGTATATGTCATGTGATAGCGATATATGCAAATGGTGTAAGAATAGCCACGTATACACGTGATGTGAAGTGATGCAGTAAAATTTAAAACAGCCTCTTAGTTTCATCTCTGGACCAGAGTAAGTAGAGTGAGTAATGAATTATCGACTATTGATCAGCTGGATCGTATTGTAGCAGAAAAAAAAAATTGACATAAATCATCCGAGTTCTTAGTGACCCGTGCTGTTGCTCCCGCTTCCAACTGTGAAACACACTACGGCATTGGAAGTTATCCAAGGGCCGTACACAAAGTACTTTACATCTACGCACTCGGTGAACTACGGAACGAATTGGAGGTGGTAGTGGTGGTGGTGGTGGTGGTGATGTTGGGCACTTATTTTTGATTATATTCCTTGTGCGAAAGAAAGGAAGTTACGTAGCAAAGAGTTTAGTGGATGGTTCTGGTCGTGTTGGCAACGAACAAATATTGGCATCGGACGATGTTTAAATCCCCGATGATCCGAGGTCGCATAGGGAGATACAAATGAGGGCAATAACTGATGGTTATTGATATCAATAAATATAAATAGTAAAAGCTGTTATAAATGTTATAGGGTTAGTGTGATGAATATTAGAAATTTTAAAAAGTCATTTTTGCTCCAGGAAAATATTGTTTTCACAATATTTTGCTCCACTTTTGGCCATAACGAAGATAACCTAGTGGAAATTTTAAAAGAGATTCTATATTAACAACAGAACGGGTCAGATATTGCTGTATGAGATCACGAAAGAAAAGTATTTACTGTTGTGGCAATCAGCTGACCTCTTGACATCAATGTAGTCAGGTAAATATGGGAGAAAGGGGATACCTATGGGCCATTGATAAGGGCTTTGCACAAACCAAATTCCAAGATACTCTTTCAGTTTCCTGTTATTATGGTAGGAAGAAAATTCGTACAAACTAGACAGGAACAAAGAATGTCTGAATATGGGTTCAAAGGAAGAGAATGTGCCCCCTTATTTAAAACACTACATATGATCACGATATCTAGGACAAATGAAACCTGAAATAACATTTTTCGATTTAAAGGATGATGTATAAAACGAGGTATTAATCTTCATAACCTTCCTCCTACATGAGTGGTCGCTCAGACGTAACACTATACTAGCAGTATCGCCCGGCGTTGCTTGGGTTTGTTCCGACCCTTTAGAATTGGAATCTTTGAAAAGTAAAAATGTTGCATTATGTAGCTTGTTATTCTCTTTAAGTGAACATTTTTCTGGCTGAAATACACCGAAAAATGGCGACATAGCAGTCAAAAATTCGTAAAAAATAGGGATTTTCATAGAAAAAAAAGCACCTTTTGATGTAAACAATTTTTGGTGTTAACATGGTCTGATTTGAATTTTTTCTTCCACGGAAGGAAGAACAAGCCTTCTTCTATTATACTCTCAATTTTGAGCAACTTGCGCCACAGGGTCTCGGAGGAGATACTGTTAGTTGAAAGCTACCAAACTTGCCATACACAGACAACTTCAGCTTTATATATAAAGATAGATTACAGAGTGAAAAAGAAAACAGATATACATAACGTGGCACTCCATCGGTTACAACGATGAGAGTTTTAGTTGATCTAATCCACGGAACAGCTTGCTCGTAAAATTAACGTGCAAGTCGCTGAGCACTCCATAGACACGTGTACCCTTAACTTAGTTGTCAGGGAGATTCAGCGTGACAAGGCTGGCTCTTTGAAATACAGGTACAACAGTAACAAGAAGAAAGAGTGAGAGAAAATTGTGGTGAAAGAATACAGCAGGGTTCACCACTGCCCCCTACCGGAGTCACGTGGATTTCTTTAGGTGTTTTCGCTCAATAAACACTCACAACGCCCGGTCTGGGAATTGAAACCGTCACCTTACGACCGCGAGTCCGCTGCCTTAATCACTGGGCCATTGCGCCTCCACGGATATACATAAATACATACAAATATACTGACTACATTGATGTGTGTGTACGTGTATGTGTGTTTGTGTGAGTGTGTGCGTGCGTGTGTGTGTGAGTGTATGCGTGTGTGTGTGTTTCTCTGCTGCGTGTGAATACTTCACACACTCACTTCCAGTGTAGATATACAGTGTCTGAAGAAGTGTCGTTGCGAAAACATCATTTAAGATGTTTTTAAAGTTGGTCAATATTTGTTCGGAAACGTAACACTAACGATGAGAGACATAAAAAATGTGGGGTTGTTTGCACAAACAAGCAAACAAGCAAAAACAAAATGGATTCCTTCAAAGTTTTATGGAATTATATTGAGATTTATAACATAACGCGTCAAATACGAAAATGAAAGCAGAACAGTGTAAAATCTTCTATTGAAATGGCATGTGTATCAGAAGAACGTTAAATATATATGATAAAGGCGAGTGGTTAACTAAGGAGTTCACCTTGGAACAGGGATACTGGGATCGATACTTGCGTAGGGCTTAGGGAAAATTTCTTCTAATCAAGCTTCGAGTTGAACAAAATAGTCAGATATATTTAGAGGGACAAATATATTTAGATATAGACACGCAAACAGGCTCTCTCCCACACACATATAGAAAATTAATTCATAAACACAGGCATGTTAATACGCACACATGCATAAGTATTATATATATGCAAGCATATATACGTATATACATATATAGTTCTCTCTTTCTCTCCCTCTTTCTCACTCTATCTGTTCTTACCCGTTTTACCCCGCTGCTTGGAATTTTATTTAATTCTCTCGCAGGAAGGCCTAGTTGACGATGTGTCATGTCCTGTACTTGTTTTCTTGTTGTAAAAAATTTTTGTTTTTCCCGTTTCTACGTCTTGTTGTGGTGTACTTACGTATATTTATTTATATATGCATGTATATATACATGTAGATGTAGGTACGTACATATATGTTTGTATGTATGTATGCATATATTTTTACTTATTACATTATTGTCTGACAGCGCCACGCGTCGGGTTCGTTTCGATTTGTCGGTTCGTTCCACTTCTTCTCTCCATTTAATTTATATATATATATATATATGCGCAGGAGTGGCTGTGTGGTAAGTAGTTTGCTTACCAACGACTTGGTTCCGGGTTCAGTCCCACTCCGAGGCACCTTGGCAAGTGTCTTCCGACCAAAGGCTTGCGAGTGGATTTGGTAGACGGAAACTGAAAGAAGTCCATCATATATATATATATGTGTGTATATATTTGTGTGTCTGTGTTAGTCCCCCCAAAATCGCTTGACAACCGATGGTGGTGTGTTTACGTCCCAGTTCGGCAAAAGACAAATAATATGTCCTGAGATGTATTTGTTCGACTAAAAGGGGTGCTCCAGCACGGCTGCAGTCAAATGCCTGAAAGAAATACAAGAAGGCAATATTTATATATATATATATTGTTATACTATAATTTATACGGAGAAAGATAGAGTGAAAAAGACAGTGATAGTAATAGAATGGAAAAGAGCGCAGAGTGTCTATGGTATATTATAAAAGTATATCTATACAAAGCACTGACTATGCAGCAATATCACTCACTGAATTGATGGTGGAGTTAAGGAATGATAAGGTAAACAACATCACCGCAAAGGACCATAAAACGAATGAATATAAAGAGCAGACAGACACGGTAGAAGGGGGAGGGCTAAGGCGATGTAGGGCGATTATAGACTACAGGCAGCAGATGATGAATGTATAAATAGTTAGATTGGTAGTATATTCTCTCGCTTCGTAGAGAAGGCCCCCACCCTTCTATTATTAACGTGAAACCTTATCAATGCCGTGTATTTATTTCAGATCAGAAAATATACATCACAAACTGTGCATTTATCTCTATTTATCAGTCAGTGTTCCCGATACGTCTTGATGTGTGTGTGTGTGTGTGTGTACACATATATGCACACATATATACACATAGATATATATATTATTTATATATATATATATATATATATATATTATATATATAATATATATATAACTATATGTATATCATGTAATAAGTATATATACATATAGATACACACGTACATCCATATAAACACATGCATATCTATATCTATATCTTATATATATATGAAACTGTATGTATACACCACACACACACACACAAATATATATATATATATAGATAGATAGATAGATAGATAGATAGATATATTCTCTCTCTGTGTATATATAAGCATGTATATATCTGCGTGTGAGTAAATATATATATACATACACACATTCATACATACACACACATATATACATATAAATACATACGTATATATGTATATATATATGTATATAATATAAATAGATATATGCATGCTTATGAATATTTGTATATATATATATATATATATATATATGTATGTATAACAATAACTTAGTACATTTATAGTAATACAGAGAGATAAAGAGGGGCGAAATGTTTCAGAGAAAGTAATTCTTTTGTGCATATCGCTTTGCGAAAGAGCTCAATAAAATGAAAAGAATGAGATAGAAAACGATATCATATACAATGGTATATGAAGTCAGAAGTTGGTATGAATTTCTATTTGAATACTCACCCAAACGCGTTGGCACGAATACATGCAAACAGGCGCACAAGCATACACACGTTTCGTTATTTCTTTATTAATATGTCGTTACTTCGTTTTTCTTATTCCGTCATAAATACAACCCAGCTCCATTTCTCCGTCTCTCAGTGTGTGTGTGTGTGTGTGTGTGTAGATAGCTAGATAGATAGATACGTGACGGGCGTGTATATGTATGTATGTATGTATGTATATATGTACACACACACACACATATATTTATATATATATACATTATGCATACACATATATACATATGTAATACATAAATATAAACATATATATACATTGTATATATATATAAATGTATATATAATATATATACATACATTTATATATATACATACATTTATATATATTATATATATATATATATATCATATTATGCCTACATAGATTGTACATTTATTATATATATATATATAATTTCTATATATACATACACACCCATTTATGTATATATATTTGCATACATAGATATTACATTTATTTATATATATATATATAAATTTATATATATACATAAACACCCATTTATGTATATATATTTGCATATATATGTATATGTAATCTGTATATATATATATACATATATAATATAATATATATATATATACATGCAAGGCAATACCAAAAAAAGAAGAAAATACTAGACAAGTCAACCCTTCGACATATACATACGCATGGACATATATAACCACCATGTTTTTTTTATATTTTGTCTATTATCGTTTCAATTTTTCTTGTTATTTCTGATTCTCTACTTTGATCTTATCTTTGCAGTACGGAAAAAGAGAGGGAGGGAGTCTCCACAGTTTGTTGACCGCTTCCAATAGAAGATCTCCACCAATCGATCGCCTAGGTCAGCTGCTACATACACGAGGCGCAAATTAAGCTAGCACATTAATGGGTAGCCTAATTTGCATAAATATGCTTTTGATGTTTTGTGATTAATTAGACAATAACACTCTTATACATAACGCAGTGTAAACCAGAAATAAATCTTTCGACATTGCAGAGACTTACTGTGGGATAATTAAAAATGCAAATAAATCCTTTCTTTAATATTGATTCCAAAAAAAAAAAAAATGGTTGGAAAGTGATTCTCTTCGCGGACTGCTTCAAGTTTTGTTTACTGTTTTTCAGAGGAAGAGATATCTGACTTGTAAGGTCAGCCGCTTACAAATCAGTAATATTATTTGACCGCTCGTTATTTGTGAACCATTTGTCTGTTTAAAATATTTTTATAATATCTATTCTTGTTTTCAGACTTTCAGTTTCTCCCTACTTCTTGTGTTCTACGTAAAATGAAGGTTTCCTTTCATAATTCACAAGTAACCCTTGTTAGGTTGATGGAAAATATTGGGAATGCGTATCATATATAACACATGGACATCAGGAAAATATTTCCTGTTGATCGCAAGTGATACGCAGGACGGGTGAAAGGTGGAAGGCGGCGAGCTGGCAGAATCGTTAGCACTGCCGGGCGAAATACTTAGTGGTATTTCGTCTGCCGTTACTTTCTGAGTTCAAATACCGCTGAGGTCGACTTAGCCTTTCATCCTTTCGGGGTCGATAAATTAAGTACCAGTTACACACTAGGGTCGATGAAATTGACTTAATCCGTTTGTCTGTCCTTGTTTGTCCCCTCTGTGTTTAGCCCCTTGTAGGTAGTAAAGAAATAGGTATTTCGTCTGTCTTTCACGTTCTGAGTTCAAATTCCGCCGAGGTCGTCTTTGCCTTTCTACTATAGGCACAAGGCCCGAAATTTGGGGGGTGGGGGCCAGTCGATTTGATCGACCCCAGAATGCAATTGGTACTTAATCTATCAACCCTGAAAGGATGAAAATTAATGTCGACCTCAGCAGAATTTGAACTCAGAACATAGCGGCAGACGAAATACCGCTAAGCATTTCGGTCGGCGTGCTAACGTTTCTTATTTCTTTATTGCCCACAAGAGGCTAAACAGAGAGGGGACAAACAAGGACAGACAAACGGATTAACTCGATTACATCGACCCCAGTGCGTAACTGGTACTTAATTTATCGACCCCGAAAGGATGAACTCAGAACGTAACGGCAGACGAAACACGGTTACGCATTTCGCCCGGCGTGCTAACGTTTCTGCCAGCTCGCCGCCTTAACAACAACAATAATATTAGCATAGCTGCACTAAAAGTGTTATTGCCGTCACCATAGCGGTGGTATTTCACCATTCACCATTCTTAAGAAACAATAAAAATATGAACCAATCAAATACAGGTAACACTTTTAAAATCTTTAGCAGAATGTAAAGTCGTATATTATTTTAATGTAATGCAACAATATATCTTTACCAACCAGCGTCGGCGTATTGGCAGAGTCGATGGAGCATCAGACACAATTGTTGTACTTGGCAGAATCTGTATAACGTTGGACAAGATGATAAGAGCGTGGCAGATTTTGTTGCAAATCGATCAAAAAAAAAGAAAAAAAAGAAAAGAAAGAAAGAGAAAAACGAAAAGAAAAGGAAAACAAAAAGGGGGGGTGGAGGGTTTGTATATATTTTATAGTAGCGGATAAAATAGTGGAAGATTGATGGAAATTTCTAGGGCTTTAGAGAAAAGAGTCATGAATTAACTGAATCGACAGAAGGGGACAAATTGATTTCTTTTCTTTCCTTTTTCTTGTTAATTATGCATATGGGATTCAGGCGTAAATAGCATGTGTGGTTTATGGTCAAAATTTCCTCCTCACTCATAAGGCCCCGGTGTTCAATCCCACAGCGCAGTGCCTTGCGCAAATGTCTTCTACTGTAGCTTCGGGTTGATTGAGCCTTGTGAGTGGATTTTGGTAGACGGAAACCGGAAGAAGCCCGTCGTATATATATATATATATTATATTAGAATATATATATATATATATGTGTGTGTGTGTGTGTGTGTGTGTGAGTGTGGTGTGGCGTGTGTGTGTATATTCTCTTTCTCTTTTCTCTTTTAATTGTTTCAGTCATTTGACTGCGGCCATGCTGGAGCACCGCCTTTACACATATATACATATATACACGTATGCATGTATGTGTGTGTGTGGGCATGTGTTTACGTCATTGCATGCATGTGCCTGTCCCCGACTCCAGCTTGGCAACCGGTGTTGTCGTGTTTACATCCCTGTAATTTAGTGGTTCGGTAAGAGAGACCATTACAATAAGTAAGTCTTTAAACAACAAGCACCGGCGTTGAGTCATTTGAATAAATGTTCTTCAAGGCAGTGCTCCAGCATAGCCACAATCTAATGACTGAAACAAGTAATATTGACGGTCTGAGTTCAGCCCTCACCAAGATCATCTTTACCTTCTGTCTTTCCAAAGTCGATATACAGTAATCCCTCGCCATATCGCGGTTCACCTAACGCGTTAAACCTATCGCGGTTTATTATTTAAGCTTAAGTTGATTCCTCCGTGATGTTGTTTTACATTTATAACAAGAGCACTCAAAGAGCGCAAACCTCCGCCAAGGCAACACCAACGTCCTCTCAACGATTAACCGGAGATGATTTTTAAGATGAGAATATCTGAAATAAACTTGACTGCTATCACAAACGAGAATATTAAAAACCAACCCGACGGCTGTCAAAAATTAAATTAAAAAATAAAAAAAGCAAGAAAAATAATCCAGAATCCTTGTTCGGTACCGGATCGATCCCAAAATCTAATCAGTTCGTGCCAGTCACGAGGTCAAACAACCCAAAAATTTTATTCGAATTCATCCCATCCAGTTGTCCACGGATAAACAAGATAAACAAACAAATAAACAAACATGACTGAAAATAATACCTCCGCCTTCGCTAAAGCGGAGGTAATAAAATAAATATGTACAAATCATAAAAATAATTATAAAAAAAACATACAGTGCAGTACCGTTTCTACTTCGCGGGGTATTTTGGAACATACCACCCGCGATAGTCGAGGGATTACTGTAATATCCGTATGAAATACACTTCTTATTCAAGTGTATATTTTCCCAATATTTTAAACGTCGCGCCTATGTTGGAAACCATTTGGCTTATTAACAATAATCTATATTTTTTATAGCTTTTAAATAGGTCTTTACAACACAATTTACTCATTGACCTAAGCATCCCTTCACATTAGGGACCTAGACGTAAGATTGCTATATCCCAAGAGTCAGATGATATTCTGCGTCAATTCACCGCGTAGCTTCCCCAGGGGTTTTACGATATATCTCTATATTGTGCATCGTGATCGAAAACTTCTTTTTTTTTTTTTTTTTGTTTCCCAGAATTCTGTTTGATGAAGAGAACAATTTCCCGAAATCTCTTTTATTGTCGAAGTCATTGGGTCTCAATTGGATTCCACATGACCCTTTGGGGGTCCAAGACTTTCGTCGTTAGAATTTATATACAGTAACTTGCTAAATACTTCAGCAATGCACAAAACGTAAAATTTTTTTTTGCACAATTCCTAATAACATTCAATCGTATAAATATATTCTTGTATTCTTTTATTCTTTTATTTGTTTCTGTCATTTGACTGCGACCATGTTGGAGCACTGCCTTTTAGTCGAACAAATCGACCCCAGGACTAATTCTTTGTAAGCCTAGTACTTATTCTATCTGTCTCTTTTGCCGAACTGCTAGATTACGGGGACGTAAACAAACCAGCATCCGCTGTCAAACGATGGTGGAGGGGGACAAACAGACACACATACACAACACACACACACACACACACACACACCACACACATATATATATATATATATATATATATATATATATATATTTACAGTATGTGACAATTATTCGGTAGCCAAGATAAAACTCTGAGTTTCGGATGCCGAGGTGGAAATCCACACCACCATCTCTTCAATTATCCGGCCAACCTTTTACCGTTTTTACCAATATAGTAAATGATATATATATATATATATATATATATATATATATATATATATATATATATATATATATAATATGTATATATATATGTATGTATGTATGTAAATATATATATATATATATATATATATATATATATTATATATATATGTATGCATGTATGTATGTAAATATATATATATATATATATAATAATATATATGGCGGGCTTCTTTCTTTTCCGTCTATCAAATCCACTCACAAGCTCGAGGCTGTAGAGGAAGACACTTGCACAAGGTACTGAGCCCGAAACCATGTGGTTAGAGAGCAAACGTCTTACCACACAGCTACGCCTACGCCCCTATAGGGGTCTGTTGGCAAAAAATGATTCGAATTTCATATACATCTGATTCCGCCCATTTTTTCCGAAGATCATTGTCAGAAGATCATTGACCATTCCTATCACATGACCGATGCATTCAGTATAATTACAGTGGCCTACAAACTTTATTCTTTTTACTTCAAATTTTCCCCCTTATTCATAGACCTTTTTTGACATCAGCAATCTCATTATTCTTGTTATGTTAGGAGAGCTGCATGCAGGGCCGGGTTAGGACTCATAGAAACCCTAAGCACTTAAAAGATTTTGGTGCCCCCATATATATGAAATTAAAAATATAAACAATAATAAGCCATAAAGTAATTTTTATAGTTTTCCAAATGAAACAAAACTATATTATTTCCGATCATATAAACCACTACCAATCTCGTTTACCGAACCGCTAGATTGCTGGGACGTAAACGCACCAACACAGGATGTGGAGCGGTGGTGGGGAACAAACATAGACACAAATACATATATGCACACGCGCGCGCACAATATATATAATTATATATACGCGTACACACACGTACATACACAACGGGCTTCTTTCAGCTTCTGTCTACCAAATCCATTCACAACCTTTGGTCAGCTTGTGGTTATAGTTGAAGGACTGAACCCGAATTTATAAGGTAGGGAACGAACTTCTTACGACACAGCCACACCTGCGCCTGGTTGTAGTCTCCTGATATTTCTAGCAGAGAGAGAGAGAGACTCCATAAAATTCTCCTTATCATTTCGTTTTCTTCTTGTTATTATCGTTGCTTTGTTTAGCCACATGTCACTCTTGATCGAGTAGATGTTTTTTGTTAATCTATTTCTTTTTTTAGTCCATGTCGTTTGCACAACATTTCTAAACTCACATAAACATGCTAAAGGTTTTTCCCTAAATATTTAGACTCTGCTTTTAGTAGAGCTCCTAGTTGGTTGTTATCCCTTGCATCTAGTTTATGTTATTCGATATACAAGACATGATTTATTGCTTCTCCATAGCAAGATGTTGTTGCTTAGAGCCGGTTCGATAAATGTGTTTGAGATATCAGGCCTCGATAAAAATAGAGAGAGGACAAAAAGCCACCTTGAAACAATTCTAGCTATGAATATTGTCGGAGAGGCTATCGTCCATTTCTCTCGTTGGTAGTGTTATTTTCTGTGTCAGTTTTCTATTTTATGAATAAAATAATTCGTTAATATTAGATCTATCCTGTTTACTTGGAATTCTTCCAGAATCCAGATTCGTTGGTCGTTGAGGAAATCATTTGCTTTCATAATGAATTCATCATTCTTTCCCTTTCGTTGTGCATTGCTGCGCTAACAAAAACAACGTCACCATCGGCATCTTCTATTCTAGACATGCAAAAGGGCGAATCTCTCTGAAAATAGCAGCCAAATCTTCCTCAATATACAATGAGTTGTAATACAAAATGTGAAATGAAGAAGAATAGATCAGCTTATGTAGTCCGTTGTACACAATGCTTGCAAAAGAGATGATTGGTCGTGACTAAAACAATTTTAATAACATGTTTCAGTCAAAGAAACAGTTGTGGCGACATGTTATAGCAAGAAAAGCATTATTTAGGAAGTTGAGAACGTCAAGCTGGCAGAATTGTTAAGCATGCCGTCGTTACGTTCTGAGTTCAAATTCCACCGAGGTCGACTTTGCCTTTCATCCTTTCGGGGTCGAATAAATAAGTGCCAGTTAGGCCCCTGTGGTCGATGGAATCGACTTAATCTTTTCCCCTAAATTTCGGTACCGCTTGTTGCAGGGGATGTAAACATATCAACACCGGATGTCAGTCATTAGTGCGGGACAACATAAACACTTACACAAATACATATACACACCCAAACGGCTTCTTTCAGTTTCCGTCAACCAAATCGACTCACAAAGCTTTGGTTAGCACGATACTCGCCGATGTTGCAACGCAGTGAGACAGAACCCGGAACCATATGGCTGGGAAGTCAGCTTCTTACCAACACAGCCACGTAGATGAATACGTTAATACCTACAAACGTAGAAAGCAACATCTTTAATAGTTACTTTCTCTTCAG
>NW_021823710.1:15000-21478 GCF_006345805.1 Octopus sinensis | reverse complement strand
TATTTACCGCAACTATCACCGCAACTGCAACAATGTATACATAAGTTTTCTGAACGAACACACTTCTTAGATTCTAAGTTATTCAAACGCAGCAAGTAGCTTATCCATTAACTACTTTCAATGTCTTACAACGCTGTAACATTAAACCTTAAATTGTAATCCACACATTAGTGTTGTCGCTCTTGTAAAGCCATGTAGAGGCTGTTTTTGTTTATATTATGTCGGATTAGCAATTGAAACCTTGACAGCTCATTGTGTCCATAATAAGACAATTAGTATTCGCTGCTAGAGTTCTTGAAGCAGTAAATATCAAGGGTAAATAGACTTGGCTGGTGTCATAAGATAGTTCGTTCTCCTTCATTGCTCCAATGGGTTTCGTTCAAGCCGTTCCATAAATCTAAGGTAAGTAACAGCCAGCTTCCACACAACCCGAACTTCCTAATATCGTTCGATGCTAGCGAAAGGTGAAATGTTTCGAAATAAAGAACGGATAAGATATTGTATTACCAGCTCAGTTACTCAAGAAGTTAATTACATTAGTAACATTGTATTTATATTCAGTGATCCTACTCAATGGGCACAAACTCTTATAGTTTCTCGCAATATTATCTCCGATAAAATAAGATTTATTTCTCATCTGCTGCACCGAAGATATAACCCGAACCTAAATGCCGGATTCCAAATGAATGTTTAAGAGATAGAACTGCATTAGTATATTAACATACATAAGTGTCTGTCTGCTTCGAGATTGCGGTTCCTTATCTTGTTTATGTGAAGGAGAAGCAGGGTTCTTTATGAGGTTGTCTCCATTCACCAAATTTTTCGAAAGGCAGCATTTGGAGGTGAATGGAATTCTACTGAATATATATATATATATATCGATTTAATATATTAGGTATTTTAATATCACGAAGTTGGGACTCTTAGATACATAGTGTTGGCTAAAATGTAGGTAAATATAGATGAATCGAGGTGAGATAATTTTCGTTCATCTAAAATGGCTATGGTGCCACATAGAGAAATCTGCAGGTCCTCGGTGCTATGAATTCGTTTATGAATTAAACAAACAAGGTAAATGAGCTACTGTCTATGTATGTATGTATGTATGTATGTATGTATGTATGTATGTATGTATGTATGTATGTATGTATGTATGCATGTATGTATGTGTGTATGTGTGTATGTACGTACGTATGTATGTATGTATGTATGTATGTATGTATGTATGTATGTACGTACGTACGTACGTACGTATGTATGTATGTATGTATGTATGTATGTATGTATGTACGTACGTACGTATGTATGTATGTATGTATCTATCTATCTATCTGTCTGTCTGTCTATCTCTACCTATTTATCTATCGTACACACACACATATACACACACAACACTCCTACACATACACAACACACACACATACATACATACATACATACATACATACATACATACATACATACATACATACATACATACATACATACACACGCACACATACGTATAAATTCAAGCTTGCATAGGGATAGTCGTTAGATGACGCCAGGTTGACATTCTGACAAGGATTTAGAGACAATGGCTTCCGGAAAATATGTTATCTACCAGATAGATTGGGAACTACTGGATGACACTTTGTCACTGTTCCCTATCCCTGAGGCCTTAGAAGGATTTAATTCAATTTCATCTTAGAATCACTTTGGCACTTCCTTTTATAGATAACGAACGGAAGAGAAGAAATAGTCGATTATGTTCAAGGAATTCAATGTCAACACAGTTATTTAGCTGAATTTCTACGGATGTTAATTCTATGCATGTGTTTCGGTTTGTCCATCGCATTTTCCGGAGCACATATATCGTAAACATGTAGCTTAAACTAAACCATACAATCTTCATCCTTTTCAGTACATACAAAAAAATATTTCTATACCCATTACTTTACAATCAAAAACTTTATCAACGCTTTTACTCAAAAATAAATATCAAAACATAAAATTTAATCTAAATCAAAAATAATTTAAACAAAATTATCCTCTCAACGTAATTGGGACACATTACAATTATGTTAATTTTTGTATAATATACTCTCCCAGAAACAATTTCCATTACTTCTACTATGTTACGACTTATCTTATTTAAACAAACATCGTTACTGTTTCCCAAATTATGTTGTGTTACCCCCTGGAATTTTGGGTCCTTCACAAAATTGTTCGTGTATAACACGACCTGCCATGTTGGGCAGTAAATTTTGGTTTTTAGTTTTCGACTTGTAAGCGGGAAAGTACGCCGGTTGATGGAACTATTATTAAAGAGATGTTTTATGGGGTTATTGGAGGAATACACCTCCGTGGCTGCAACGCGAAATTGAACTCGTAACTCATAACCGGGAGACGGAGTCGAAGAAATGACATGACAACAATAACAAAAGTAAGAAGTAAAGAAATACACCTCCGCCATGAACATTATAAAAAGATCAAGAAAGAAGGTGAAGAAGAAGGAAGAGGAGGAGGAGGGGAAGAAGAAGAAAAAGAAGAAGTAGAAGAAAAAAGAAGGAGAAGGAGAAGAGAGACGAAGAAGAAGGAGGAGTAGACGAAGAAGAAGACGAAGAAGAACAAGAGCAAGAAGAAGGAGAAGAAGAAGAAGAAAAAGGAGAAGAAAAAAGAAAAAGAAGACGAAGAAGGCGAAGACGAAGAAGAAGGAGAAAACGAAGAAAAAGGCAAAAATGAATAAGAAGAAGACAAAGAAGAAGTGAAAGAAGAAGAAGAAGTGGAAGAAAAGAAGAAGAAGAAGAGGAGAAGAAGAAGAAGGCGCAGACGAAGAAGAAGAAGAAGAAGGAGAAGAAGAAGGAGAAGAAGAAGAAGAGGAAGAGAAGAGGAGAAGATGAAGGCGCAGACGAAGAAGAAAAAGGAGAAGAAGAAGAATAACAACAACAACAACGACAAAAATGTCAATCAATGAAAGTCGATTGGAAAGAAGATTTAAAAAAACGGTCGAACTGCAAGTCGAAGAAGAATTGGTTAGAAACTCAATAAATAATTACACCATTTGTACGGTGCCAGGGTGATGGAGGGGCGTTGGTCGTGGTTGTGCAGACAACATATTTGACCGCAGTAATTGAATGATGCTTCTGTTATCGATCTGGCAACGATGAATATATTAGTGTATCACCCAGGAGAAGATTAATTTGTCATTTACGTACAGAACGAAGGAATAAGCGAGTCTTGCCTTTGTGTATCGTTCTATTCCTAGAGAGAGTTTAAGAAAAAAGGGTCTTTTTTTTTATTGGACAGATAATATAATACTGCATGAATCTCATCTTTTGTTTTGCACGCTAATCTTGGCTCGGCAGGCGTAATTAGTGCTTCGTATTGTTGCATTCACAGTACAGAAAAGGCGATATTATACATAATGCCACTCTGTAGTCAACAAACAATAATTTATATACTCGTATGAACCATAAATTGTTACCATATTATAAAGCGACGTACGCAGGAAAAGTTTTTCTGTCAAGTAATTAGTATTGGTTCAGGGCTTATACTTGAAGTGATGCCACACAAAATTGAATGTTTATTATTTGCTGCTTGTCACAGAGTTAAAGGAAGAGCTGCAGAACTTATGATATTTTAACTATTTCTTTATTACCCACAAGGGGCTAAACACAGAGGGAACAAACAACGACAGACATAGGTATTAAGTCGATTACATAGACCCCAGTGCGTAACTGGTGCTTAATTTATCGACCCCGAAAGGATGAAAGGCAAAGTCGACCTCAGCGGAATTTGAACTCACAATGTAACTCAGACGAAATACCGCTAAGCATTTCGCCCGGCGTGCTAACGTTTCTGCCAGGTGATATTTTAACGACCTCCGAGACGGGTGAAGGAATGAGAAGAAGAAGCCGCATCACTTAGGTTACTTCAGTGGAAAGTTGTATATAAAGACGTTGAACTCTCCTCACATGTAGGACTTTGAACAAATGAATGCAAAAGCGAGGACCAGACTTAGAGCTAAATAGGAAGATAGACTTAAGGCTAAAGCTATGGAACATGAATAAATGAAGTCTATCTGAGGGTCTTTCATACAATCTAATCAATTTCACTTAGAAGTGTGGGCCTCAAAGAATACAGTTGCGTTAAGTACCATAGACTGGGATGAAAACCAGAACCATATGTTGACAAATCAAATAGCGAAACCATAAGGCATTGCTTGGAATTGTAAGATCATTGCATAATACAATATAGGTGGTTACAGCATTTTCACAACAGAACAAGGCATAGAACTAGTGAAGAATATCCTACACGTTTTCTATGTGTTCGACATCGTCTAAAACATGGTGTCTCGAATCATGAAGGCCTTAGCATATAAAAATATCATGCAGAATTTGTTTAAGGCGGTGAGTCGGAATATTAGTTACTGCAGTCGGCAAAACGCTTAACGGCACTTCGTCCGTTTTTTCGTTATGAGTTCTAATTCTGCCGAGGTCGACTTCACCTTTCATTCCTTTCAGGGTCGGTAAAATAAGTACCAGTTGATCATTGGTGTCAATGCGATCGAGTATTCTTTTCCCCCTAACATTATAGTCCTTTGACAAAATTTGCAACCAATATACCGATAAACGAAAGGAATTTTGAATGATAGTTTTCACAAATTGCGCCGCACCTCCTTCCATATTTAATATTATCCCATATTATTGAGAACAATAAAACCTCCGAGAATGTCCAGGATATTGAGAAAGGGAAAAAAATCAACATTATTTTTCTAGATATCCATCTATATCACAATTATTTGATATTGCATTGTATTAATTTTACTTAGACTAATACGCCATTTTTCATGCATATATATATGTGTGTGTGTATATATATATTATATATAAATATATATTAATATATATATTAATATATATATAATATATATATAAGATATATATATATTATATATATATATATATATATATGTATATATATATATATATATATATATATATATATATGTATGTGTATATAGTATATATATACATTACATATACATATGTATGTATGTATATTTATGTGTAGTTCTATTTGATTTATCGTATTGCGTTAGAGACTTGACAGAAAATTAAAACATGGAGGCATTAGAAAATAAAGAAGCAAACGTTAACCAAATAATTTTGAAAGAAGAATAAGAATAAGAAGTAGAAGAAGAAGAAGAAGAAGGAGAAGAAAAAGAAGAAGAATTAGAATTAGAAGAAGTGGAAGAAGAAGATGAAGAAGAAGATGAAGAAGAAGATGAAGAAGAAGCAGCTGATGAGAAGAAAAGAAAGAAGAAGAAGAAGAAGAAGAAGAAGAAGAAGAAGGAAGAAGAAGAAGAAGAAGAAGAAGAAGAAGAAGAAGAAGAAGAAGAAGAAGAAGAAGAAGAAGAAGAATGAGAAGAAGAGATATAATTGCAGAAAAAAACAAAACAAAGAACACGATGAACAACAGTAGTGGCAGTAGCAACAGCAGGAAGAAGAAGGACAAGAACAAGAATAACAACAACGATAATGCGAAAACATCAAACGAAACAAATAAAAGAACGGATAATGATGGAATAGATTTAGCATTTTGTTCCCACGGAAAATTTCGTCTAAAACTTTCCTTCTCTGCGTCTTCCATTTTTCTTATTCCTGTTTTAAATACATTAAATGTATTTTTGATATTTGAACTGTCTACGTCTCTTGCTTTCTCTCTCTATCTCTATCTCTCTCTCACTTTCTGGCTCCCCCCTCTCTCTCTCTCTCTCTCCTCCCATTCTGTCTATCTTTTTCCACTCCTTCACTCTGTCTCCCTGTCTCTCGGTCTGCTTCTCTAACAGTTTTCCTCTATACCTTCTCCCTGACTCCCTCCCTATCTATCTATCTATCTATCTATCTATCTATCTATCTATCTATCTATCTATCTATCTATCTATCTATCTATCTATCTGTCTATCTATCTATCTATCTATCTATCTATCTATCTATCTATCTATCTATCTATCTATCTATCTATCTGTCTGTCTGTCTGTCTGTCTATCTATCTATCTATCTATTTATCTACTTACCTATCTATCTATCTCTTTGTATAGCTTTCTGTTTTACATATTGTTTTTTGTTATATTGTTTACCTGACCGTCACGTTTATAAAACAGACATCATTTATAATGTTAAAAATCATTATATCGTCAACCACGCTACGATTCTACCAGCTCGCTGTCATATTAACGTGAAAGTGGCTGAGCACTCCACAGATACGCATACCCATAACATAGTTCTTGGGGAGATTCAGCGTGACATAAGATGTATATATTATATTAATATATATAATATATATATATATATACACATTTAAATAAGGGTAAAAAATTAATAATAAATTAGATTAATATCAATTTAAACGATTGTCCTAGCATATTTAAAAGAATCTGAAGTTTCAGGATATTATATAACATACATATAAGAGGAATGGCCACGAGGTGGAC